>NC_080385.1:113895558-114195558 GCF_014773155.1 Arachis stenosperma
GCATTAATACTCGAGGTACAGCAGAGCTCCACACCCTTAATCTATGGTGTGTAGAAACTCCACCGTTGAAAATACATAAGAACAAGGTCTAGGCATGGCCGATGGCCAGCCTCCCAAAGGTCTAAGATAGCATACAAAGATAGCTACCAAAAGCCCTTGATGTCAAAAGCTCTCTAATACAATAGTAAAAGGTCCTACTTATAGAAAACTTAGTACATAGATGAGTAAATGCATAAAAATCCACTCCGGGCCCACTTGGTGTGTGTTTGGGCTGGCATGAAGAAATTCGTGTAGAGACTCTTCTTGGAGTTAAACGCCAGTTTTGGTGCCAGTTTGGGCGTTTAACTCCCATTTGGGTGCCAGTTCCAGCGTTTAACGCTGGGATTCCTTGAGGTGACTTTGAACGCCGGTTTGGGCCAAATCTTGGGCAAAGTATGGACTACTTTCCAACGCCGTTGAGAGCGCGCCAATTGGGCTTCTGTAGCTCCAGAAAATCCGCTTCGAGTGCAGGGAGGTCAGAATCCAACGCATCTGCGTCCTTTTGAGTCTCTGGATCAGATTTTGCTCAGGTCCCTCAATTTCAGCCAGAAAATACCTGAAATCACAGAAAAACACACAAACTCATAGTAAAGTCCAGAAAAGTGAATTTTAAAAAACTAAAAAATATGCTAAAAACTAACTAGATCATATCAAAACTACTAAAACAATGCCAAAAAGTATACAAATCATCCGCTCATCAGCTAGCATCGAATTGCAAGATGTGCATCAAAACATTTTGTGAGTGTGTGTTGAGAGATTTAGCAATTGGTTCTTACAAGAAGTTACCTAAGTCCTAAGACACTATATTTGTCTTCAAATGTTGTGGACTTGAGTTTCTTGTTGTTGTTGTGTTGCTTTCAACTCTTCATTCCTCAACGTTGAATGTTGGTTGATCTTTCAACATGCTTGTTCATTCAAGTTGTTTGTTGGTTTGTCTTTCATGTCGTTTGTTGGTTTGTCATTCATCAAAACCTACGAATACAAACTTCGCATACAAGCAACATGATTTACAGAGAGGAAAGAGAGGAAGTGGACGCCACTGAGGAAGACCTCAATGGGCGTGCACTAGCCTCCACAGAGTTCCATAATGAGGAACCATGGGAATCTGAGGCTCAAAATGAGACCATAGAGATTCCATTGGACTTACTTCTGCCATTCATGAGCTCTGATGAGTATTCTTCCTCTGAAGAGGATGAGTATGTCACTGAAGAGCAAGTTGCTAAATACCTTGGAGCAATCATGAAGCTAAATGACAAGTTATTTGGAAATGAGACTTGGGAGGATGAACCCCCTTTGCTCACCAAAGAACTGGATGACTTGTCTAGGCAGAAATTATCTCAAAAGAGACAATATCCTGGGAAGTTTTCCATACCTTGTACCATAGGCACCATGACCTTCAAGAAGGCTCTGTGTGACTTAGGGTCAAGTGTAACCTTATGCCTCTCTCTGTAATGGAGAAGCTAGGGGATCTTTGAGGTGCAAGCTGCAAGAATCTCACTAGAGATGGCAGACAACTCAAGAAAACAAGCTCATGGACTTGTAGAGGATGTTTTGGTGAAGATTGAAGACCACTACATCCCTACTGATTTCATAGTCCTAGAGACTAGGAAGTGCATGGATGAAACCATCATCCTTGGCAGACCCTTCCTAGCCACAGCAAAGGCTGTGGTTGATGTTGATGGAGGTGAACTGATTATTCAAGTGAATGAAGAATCCTTTGTGTTTAAGACTCAAGGATATCCCTCTGTCACCATGGAGAAGAAGCATGAAGAGCTTCTCTCAAATCAGAGTCAAATAGAGCCCCCACAGTCAAACTCTAAGTTTGGTGTTGGGAGGCCACAACCAAACTCTAAGTTTGGTGTTGAAACCCCACATTCAAACTCTAAGTTTGGTGTTGGGAGGTTCCAACATTGCTCTGAGTATCTGTGAGGCTCCATGAGAGCCATCTGTCAAGCTACTGACATTAAAGAAGCGCTTGTTGGGAGGCAACCCAATGTCACATTTTATCTATTTTCTTTTGTTCTTTTATTTTATTTTGTAGGTTGATGATCATGAGAAGTCACAAAATCAATTGAAAAAGCAAAAACAGAATGAAAAATAGGAAGAAAAACAGCACACCCTGGAGGAAGAATCTACTGGCGTTTAAACGCCAGTAAGGCTAGCAGTTGGGCGTTTAACGCCCAGTCTGGCACCATTTTGGGCGTTTAACGCCAGAAAGGGGCACCAGACTGGCGTTAAACGCCAGAAAAGGGCAAGAATCTAGCGTTAAACGCCAGAAATGGGCACCAGCCCGGCGTTTAACGCCAGAATTGGCCCAAAACGAGATTTTGAGTGCCATTTGGTGCAGGGATGACTTTTCCTTGACACCTCAGGATCTGTGGACCCCACAGGATCCCCACCAACCCCACCACTCTCTCTCGTCTTCACCCATTCACCAATCACCTCAACACCTCTTCCCCAAAAACCCTTCACCTATCAAATCCCATCTTTCTCTTCACCACTCACATCCATCCTTCATAAAACCCCACCTACCTCACCCTTCAAATTCAAACCACTTTCCCTCCCAAACCCACCCATACATGACCGAACCATGAACCCCCTCTCCGATATAAACCCTTCTTCACCCCTTCATTTTCACACAACCTAAACACCACTTCTCCCCCTCTTTGGCCGAACACAAAGCCATTCCCTTCTCCTCCATTTCTTCTTCTTCTACTCTCTTCTTTCTTCTTTTGCTCGAGGACGAGCAAACCTTTTAAGTTTGGTGTGGTAAAAGCATTGCTTTTTGTTTTTCCATAACCATTTATGGCATCCAAGGCCGGAGAAACCTCTAGAAAGAGGAAAGGGAAGGCAAAAGCTTCTACCTCCGAGTCATGGGAGATGAAGAGATTCATCTCAAAGGTGCATCAAGACCACTTCTATGAAGTTGTGGCCATGAAGAAGGGTCAACTTTGATCAAGGGTTGGACCAAGTCCTCACAGACATTTGTGAAGAGGGCGCTCAATGGAGGAGAGATTCAAGAGGAAAGCCGGTTCAACTGAGAAGGCATGACCTCAAGCCCATCACTAAGAAAAGGATGGAGCAAACAAGAGACCCCTCTCATCATGAGATCCCTGAGATGCCTCAAGGGATGCACTTTCCTCCACAAGACTATTGGGAGCAAATTAACACCTCCCTAGGAGAATTGAGTTCCAACATGGGACAACTAAGGGTGGAGCACCAAGAACATTCCATCATCCTCCATGAAATTAGAGAAGATCAAAGAATCATGAGAGAGGAGCAACAAAGACAAGGAAGAGACATTGAGGAGCTCAAGCACTCCATAAGACCTTCAAGAGGAAGAACAAGCCGCCATCACTAAGGTGGACCCGTTCTTTAATCTCCTTGTTCTTTGTTTTCCTGTTTTTCGAAATTTTCATGCTTATGTTTGTCTATGTTTGTGTCTTATGATCATTAGTGTCTTAGTGTCTATGCCTTAAAGTTATGAATGTCCTATGAATCCATCACCTTTCTTAAATGAAAACTGTTTTTATTACAAAAGAACAAGAAGTACAGGATTTCGAATTCATCTTTAAAACTAGCTTAATTGGTTTGATGTGGTGACAATACTTTTTGTTTTCTGAATGTATGCTTGAACAGTGCATATGTCTTTTGAATTTGTTATTCTTGAATGTTAAAATTATTGGCTCTTGAAAGAATGATGAAAAAGGAGACATGTTACTGAGGATCTGAAAAATCATAAAAATGATTCTTGAAGCAAGAAAAAGCAGTGAATACAAAAAAAAAGAGAGAAAGAGAAAGGGAGAAAGAGAAAAAGAAAGAAAAAAGAAAGAAATAAAGTTGTGATCCAAGGCAAAAAGAGTGTGCTTAAGAACCCTGGACACCTCTAATTGGGGACTTTAGCAAAGCTGAGTCACAATCTGAAAAGGTTCACCCAATTATGTGTCTGTGGCATGTATGTATCCGGTGGTAATACTGGAAGACAGAGTGCTTTGGGCCACGGCCAAGACTCAATAAGTAGCTGTGTTCAAGAATCATCATACTTAACTAGGAGAATCAATAACACTATCTGGATTCTGAGTTCCTAAAGAAGCCAATCATTCTGAATTTCAAAGGATAAAGTGAGATGCCAAAACTGTTCGGAGGCAAAAAGCTACTAGTCCCGCTCATCTAATTTGGAGCTAAGTTTCATTGATAATTTGTATTCTATAGTATATTCTCTTCTTTTTATCTTATTTGATTTTCAGTTGCTTGAGGACAAGCAACAATTTAAGTTTGGTGTTGTGATGAGCGGATAATTTATACGCTTTTTGGCATTGTTTTTAGTATGTTTTCAGTAGGATTTAGTTAGTTTTTAGTATATTTTTATTAGTTTTTAGTTAAAATTCACTTTTCTGGACTTTACTATGAGTTTGTGTGTTTTTCTGTGATTTCAGGTATTTTCTGGCTGAAATTGAGGGACCTGAGCAAAAATCTGATCCAGAGACTGAAAAGGACCGCAGATGCTGTTGGATTCTGATCTCCCTGCACTCGAAGTGGATTTTCTGGAGCTACAGAATCCCAATTGGCGCGCTCTCAACGGCGTTGGAAAGTAGACATCCTGGGCTTTCCAGAAATATATGATAGTCCATACTTTGCCCAAGATTTGATGGCCCAAACCGGCGTTCAAAGTCACCCTCAGAATTTCCAGCGTTAAACGCCGGAACTGGCACCAAAATGGGAGTTAAACGCCCAAACTGGCACAAAAGCTGGCGTTTAACTCCAAGAAGAGTCTCTACACGAAAATGCTTCATTGCTCAGCCCAAGCACACACCAAGTGGACCCGGAAGTGGATTTTTATGTCATTTACTCATCTCTGTACACCCTAGGCTACTAGTTCTCTATATATAGGGCCTTTTACTATTGTATTGAGAGCTTTTGATCATGTTTTTATGATTGAACTCACTTTGGGAGGCTGGCCATTCGGCCATGCCTAGACCTTGTTCTTATGTATTTTCAACGGTGGAGTTTCTACACACCATAGATTAAGGTGTGGAGCTCTGCTGTACCTCGAGTATTAATGCAATTACTATTGTTCTTCTATTCAATTCCGCTTGTTCTTTGTCCAAGATATCACTTGTTCTTCAACTTGATGAATGTGATGATCCGTGACACTCATCATCATTCTCACCTATGAACAAAGTGACTGACAACCACTTTTGTTCTACAAGCAATCAAGGCGCTAGTGTTTATCTCTTGGATTCCTGATACACGATGCATGGTTGATCGCCTGACAACCGAGTGCTCGCCTGACAACCGAGCCAGCCATTCCGTGAGATCAGAGTCTTCGTGGTATAGGCAAGAACTGATGGCGGCATTCAAGAGAATCCGGAAGGTCTAACCTTGTCTGTGGTATTCTGAGTAGGATTCAATGATTGAATGACTGTGACGTGCTTCAAACTCCTAGCAGGCGGGGCGTTAGTGACAGACGCAAAAGAATCACTGGATTCTATTCCGGCCTGACCGAGAACCGACAGATGGATAGCCGTGCCGTGACAGGGTGCGTTGAACATTTCCACTGAGAGGATGGGAGGTAGCCACTGACAACGGTGAAACCCTTGCATAAGCTTGCCATGGAAAGGAGTAAGAAGGATTGGATGAAGACAGTAGGAAAGCAGAAAGACGGAAGGGAAAGCATCTTCATACGCTTATCTGAAGCTCTCACCAATGATATACATAAGTATCTCTATCTTTCTTTTATGTTTTATTCATTCATCATCTATACCCATTTGAGTCTGCCTGACTAAGATTTACAAGGTGACCATAGCTTGCTTCATACCAACAATCTCCGTGGGATCGACCCTTACTCGCGTAAGGTTTATTACTTGGAAGACCCAGTGCACTTGCTAGTTAGTTGTGCAAAGTTGTGTAGTGATCACAATTTCGCGCACCAGCATCCATAGGAACTCAGAATTCGGATAGTGTTATTGATTCTCCTAGTTTAATATGTTGATTCTTGAAGACAGCTACTTTATGAGTCTTGGCTGTGACCTTAAGCATCTTGTTTTCCAGTAGTACTGCAGGATACATAAATGCCATAGACACATAACTGGATGAACTATTCAGATTGTGACTCAGCTTTGCTAGAGTCCCCAGTTAGAGGTGCCCAGAGTTCTTAGGCATACTCTTTTTCTTTGGATCACGACTTTAACCACTTAGTCTCAAGCGTTTCACTTGGACCTTCATGACACAAGCACATGGTTAGGGACAACTTGATTTTTCTGCTTAGGCCAGGATTTTATTCCCTTGGGCCCTCCTATCCATTAGTGCTCAAAGCCTTGGATTCTTTTTACCCTTGCCTTTTGGTTTAAAGGGCTATTGGCTTTTTCTGCTTGCTTTTTCTTTTTTTTTTTGTTTTTTTTGCAAGCTTTGTATTTTTCACTGCTTTTTCTTACTTCAAGAATCATTTTTATGATTTTTCAGATTATCAATAACATTTCTCTTTCTTTTCATCATTCTTTGAAGAGCCAAAAAATTTAACATTCATAAACTTCACTATCAAAAATATGCACTGTTGAAGCATTCATTCAGAAGACAAAAAGTGTTGCCACCACATAAAAATAATTAGAATTTTTCTTATTGAAAACTTGAAATAATTGCCTCCTTACTCTAAAGAAAATCTACTATTTTATTCATGTTTAGTGATGATGAGAAGAATAATTATAGCTTACTTAGAGATAATAAAAATATAAATAAAAATAAAGACCCTAATTACTAATACTCATGTAATTCTTAAGATAGATTTCTAATAATAAAAGTTATCACAGATTGAAGATTAGGACTCAACAACCTTTATTTTGGGAGATGGATGCTCTTTCAATCTGTGGGGTGTTTGGTCCCTCAAGGGAGAGCGTATGGCGCTTCAGCTCCTGTAGGTCACGCCCTTACTTTTCTTGTTCCTTTAGCAGCTTGTAGAGCATGCTATTTTGACTTTGATGTTCTTTCTTAAGTTGATCCATATCTTCTTGCAGCTTGGTGACAGATGCTTCTAGGCGGGCCCAGTAGTCAATTTGATTGATTTCTGGGAGGAACTCCTGCGCCCTCCTTTTGATGGAGTTATCGTGTACTTGTTGTCCCTCCATTGACTTTTTAGTGATTGGATGCTCAACTGAGATGAACTCATCCACTCCCATCTTTACCCCAGCATTGTTACATAGCATAGAGATTAAACTTGGGTAAGCTAATTTGGCTTCAGTGGATTTCTTATTTGCAATTGTGTAAATCTCACAAGAAATCAGATGATGAATCTCTACTTCGTTTTCCAGCATAATGCAATAAATCATCACTGCTCTCTTGACAGTTGTTCCGAGGGTTACCTGAAACGTGTAGCTCGGTCGTCTTGGGATGGCCCGAGGTGAGGGTCAGGGACCCGAGCTTGATATGTAGAGTCGTTGGTGGTGGTACCTGCAATGACACTCCGATGCTTAAGTTAGCATAGGTCCAAGCAGATATGTGTAGAATGTGGAATGTATCAAATACCTGGGTGCTCCAGTGTTTTTATAGTAGTTGGCTGTGATCTTCCCTGGATAAGATATTCTTATCTTATCTTATCTTTTAGGAGTTTTATCCCTATCTTTGTGGAACCGCCCTTTCTAGGCCCTTTTGGCCTTTAGGTTTTGGGCTGCGTTCCTTTTGATGGGCCTTCCTTGCTTTAACGTCCGAGGTCCGACCTTTAGGCGTGGGCCTTTGGATGAGATCGGACCTTTCATGGATTTGACCGAGTATGAGGAGCCCGGTCAGGGTATGAACAGTGCCCCTGCCCGAGTTCGTCCTTTTTGGGAGGTCGAGCTCGGGCATAGTAGTTTTTCAAATTTCAAAAATGGCCGTTCCTGCATTTATTGCATTTTACCGTTTCTTCCTCGATTTCCGTTTCGGGCTTTGTGAAGGCATTATTTATTTGCCCCTTTCCCCCTTTTCTGCGTTTTTATTCTGCTCTTTTTCTGTTTTTCTAAGTTTCGCCATCTCCTTTTTCGAGCACCGCTTCTTCTCTCTCTTTGTTCTTCTTCCCCGAATCTTTCCGTGTGTCTTTCCGGGGTTTCCTCTGCGCCGCCGCTTTATTCTCTTTGCTTCGGAGCTTTTCGCCTTCGTTTTCTTTCTTTCCAGGTTTGTTCCCCAGTTTCCTTTTTTCTTGTGATCATATGCTTCTGTTCTTCGTGTGGCTCTTTGTTTGTTTCTTTTTCTTTATGCCTGGGTTGCCCCGAAAAGAGGCGCCGCCATTGCTTTGTTTGTATATGGGGGGGGTTCTTTTTTGTTTTCTGGTACTTTGTTCCGGGTTGCCGCATTTACTTTGTTGGGTTCTTGTTTCTTGCTTGGCTGAACGGGTTTTCGCTGTCTGCTTTATGTGATTTTTGCTTCCTGTTGTATTTCTTCTTTGTAGGCAAGAGTTTTATGTCTCGAAAGGTTCTTCAAGCGATGTCGACCAAGATTCCAAGTGGTCTTGGTTGGGTAGACCCTCTCCCCCTAAAAGTCCCTTCTGTGGTAGATTCTGAATATCTAGTTAGGTTCCGTAGGCACTGTAGCATATGTGAGAATAGAGAGTCTGAGAGGGATTATGAACTGGTAGCCCCGGAGTCCGAGGAAAGAGTGTGCTTCCCGCCTTTAGATAGTTCCGAGAAGCTCTTCTTTTATGCTTATGATTGTTTTTTCTCTAAGCTGAGTGTCCGACTTCCTTTTACCGACCTGGAGTCTGAGGTGTTGTGGTCTTGTAACCTTGCCCCTACGCAGCTTCATCCAAATTCTTGGGCGTTTTTAAAGCTGTTTCAACTTTTGTGTCAGTTTTTGGGCGTTGCTCCCTCGATTTCTCTTTTTTCCTACTTGTTTGTGTTGACGAAGCCGGGGTCGGGTGGGGGGAAGGTATCTTGGGTCTCTTTTAGGGCTAACCAGGGAAAGAAGTTTTGTACCCTGTATGATGAGTCCTTTCATGATTTTAAGAACTTTTATTTCAAGGTCCGGGCTACTGGAGATGTCCGACCTTTCTTTCTAGATGAGAGTGGGGAGCCTTCTTTTCCTCTTTGTTGGCAGGAGAATGTAGTGTCTGTTAAGTATACCTTTGAGAGTCTAGATGAGGTGGAGCAGGCTTTTGTGGGTGTGGTGAGCAGTCTATGGGGTCGGGCACCTCACTTGGACACGAAGAAAATGTTGGGAGATCCAAGCCTTCTCCGTTCCGAGTTAGGTAGTTCCCGACCTCTCCGAGATTTCATCTTTTTAGTACTTTTGTTTTGCTTGTTTTGGTGGGTTTTCTGTTGTGGTGATGATTTTTCTTTTGTTTCTGCAGAGATGTCCTCCCAGGCGGATTCCATGAAGTTCCTTCGTCGGGCGAAAAAGTCTGCGGCTGCTCGAGGAGGAGGAGGGTTCTGCCCGATCTTCTCCGCAGAAGCCTACTGTGGGTGTTCAAACTCGGTCGAAGACTATTCCGACTCCCCAGTTCCGAGCTATAAATCAAGACCCTCTGACCTCCGGGCCTGCTACCTCTTCTCCTCCCCCGTTCTCGGGTCCTCCTCCCAAGAAGCAGAAGACCTCTCAAGAGCTTGCGGGTTTTAACGATAAGGATTTCGATGCTCTTGGTTGGATTGAACAGCATATCCTCCCTCAGACTTTTATCTCTACTGATGACGTGTCTATGGAGCACCATTTTCAATATATGGCGCGGAGTTGTGTTCGGATGGCCAGTCTTCATGCTGCTATTGCCCGGGAGTTCAAGAAATCCCCCATTGGTGCGACCGGCTCCCGACTTGAGAAGGCTCAGTCTGAGTTAGAGAAGATTAGTGAGCTGAAGGCTGCTAGGATTACTGAGCTGGAGGCCTCTCTGGAGAAAGAGAAAGCTAAAGCTACCGCGGCTGTGGCGGCAGCGAAAGCATCTGAGGAGATGGCGAAGGCGGCGACGGAGAATTATACTCGGGTATACGCCGAGCTTGTGGAGACAAAGGAGAAGTTGCAATCTGCTCGGGATGATTTTTACGAGCTAGAGGGTCATGTGGCCAAGGGTATGGATGCTATGTTTGGAAATTTGAAGGATCAGGTCCGGGTTCTTGCTCCTGACCTGGATCTGAGTTTGTTTAGTACGGATAACGTTGTTGTGGGGGAAAGATTGTTCCTGCTCCCAACGAGGATGAGGTTCCGGTGTCCGACCTTAATGTTCCGGTTGCGAACCCGACTTCACCTTTGGCCGGGGATGGGTCTGGTGTGGAGGTTTCAAATCGAGATGATGGTGCTGTCAAGGCTGTCCCGATCTCTATGGTTCTTCCTCCGCAGCCCTCTACCGATGTGGAATCCGGAAAGGACCTTGATCCTCTGTAATCTTTTGTTTTTGGTCACTTTGCCCGGCCTGTGGGCTCTTTTGTTTGTGGATGGTTTCTGTTGAACGCTTTTGGACGCTTTTTAGCTACTTGTAGTAACTTTTTTAGCTTATTATGCGGTGTTTTGCTTTGACTTTTTGTTCCGCTTTTATGCTTTTAGTTGTTTTTTGGATAACAACTTTTAGCTAGCGCTCGAAACTTCGTTTTTATTCTTTCCTTCGATTTCGTTTCTTCGCTTGTACTTTTTTAGTTGTTTTTTGGATAACAACTTTTTAGTAAGCGTTTTCGAAATCTTGGCTTTATCCTTTCCTTCGATTTCGTTTCTTCGCTTGTACTTTTTTAGTTGTTTTTTGATAACAACTTTTTAGTAAGCGTTTTCGAAACTTCGTTTTATCCTTTCCTTCGATTTCGTTTCTTCGCTTGTACTTTTTTACTTGTTTTTTTTTTTTGGATAACAACTTTTTAGTAAGCGTTTTCGAAATCTTGGCTTTTGCCGTTTTTAAGGCTTTTTTCTTGGATCCGGGCTTTTTCTCGGACCTCGGGCGTTTGAGTACCTCCTTTTGTTGGGTCCGACCTTGTTTGGTCGGCCTTTTTAAGTTATTTTTGTAATCTCTTTTTATTTGGCTTTTTGAGCCTTTTCAGAGTTGCTTTATAACTTCTCACATTAATTTGAACCTCGTCGCTTTATCTTTGCCGACCTTGTCTGGTCTCTTGGCAAATGATTTTTTGCGTTTTGCCGAGCATAAATTAATGCGCCTTGGCGGGGTACTTTCTAGTGTTTGTTTCATCATGAGGAAGGAGAAAAGAAAATAGAAAAACTTGATTAGTATTAAAAAAGAAAGAATATTTACAGAGTGTTTACCCTTGACTAGGTCGGGTGTCTTGTTTAACCGGGTGTCTCATTAAAAAACCCTTGTGGGGAAAAAGAGTACGCCTCGGGTTAAATCTTTCTAGCTGTAGTACCGTCTTAGATTACAGGCGTGCCAGGCCCTGGGCAGCTCATTGCCTTCTAGGTCGGATATTTTGTAGTAGCCTGTCCCTAAGACTTCTGTTACCTTGTAGGGTCCTTTCCAATTTGCGGCTAGCTTTCCTTCTCCCGATTTTTGTGTTCCGATGTCATTTCGGATTAGAATCAGGTCGTGAATGGAGAAGCTTCGCTTTATAACTTTCTGATTGTATCTGAGTGCCGTTCGCCGTTTTAAGGCTTCTTCTTGAATTCGGGCTCTTTCTCGGACCTCGGGGAGGAGGTCGAGTTCTTCCCTTTGTGCCTGTGGGTTATCTTTTTCGCTGTAGAAGATGGTTCTAGGTGATCCTTCCTCTATTTTGATAGGAATCATTGCCTCCATCCCATAGGCTAGTCGGAATGGCGATTCTCCCGTTGTAGAGTGTGGAGTTGTCCGATATGCCCATAGCACCTGGGGAAGCTCTTCGGCCCATGCCCCTTTGGCTTCTTGGAGTCTCCGTTTTAACCCGGCCAAGATGACTTTATTTGCAGCCTCTGCTTGTCCATTGGCTTGTGGGTGCTCGACCGAGGTGAATTGCTGTTTGATTTTTAGTTCGGCCACCAAGTTCTGAAAACTTGTGTCCGTGAACTGTGTTCCATTGTCTGTTGTGATGGAGTAGGGGACTCCGAACCTTGTGACAATGTTTTTGTATAGGAATTTGCGACTTTTCTGGGCCGTGATGGTGGCTAAGGGTTCAGCTTCGATCCATTTTGTGAAGTAGTCGACCCCTACTATGAGGTATTTGACTTGCCCCGGTCCTTGGGGGAACGGGCCGAGTAGGTCAAGTCCCCATTTTGCGAAGGGCCATGGTGCGGTGATGCTGATAAGGTCTTCGGGTGGTGCCTTGTGAAAATTGGCGTGTTTTTGGCAGGGGGGGCATATTTTCACAAATTCCGTTGCATCTCTTTGCAAGGTCGGCCAGTAGAACCCGGCTCGGACTACTTTTTTGGATAATGCCCGAGCTCCGAGATGGTTCCCACACATGCCTCCGTGGACTTCTTCGAGGACGTTCTTTGTTTCTGAGGTCGGGACGCACCTAAGGAGGGGGTTTGCGAATCCTCTTCTGTATAACACGTCGTGAATTAGCGTATAATTCTGGGCGTCCTTCGTGAGTCTTTTAGCTTCCTTTCTTTCGGTGGGAAGAGTTCCTGACTTCAGGTAGTTGAGTATGGGGGTCATCCATCCTTGCTGTTGGCTGGATATATTTAGCGTTTCTTCCCCTCTTAGCACGGAGGGAGATTGTAAGGTTTCCTGGAGGAGACTTCTGTTGTTGCCTCCGGGTTTGGTGCTGGCGAGCTTTGAGAGGGCGTCTGCCCGTGCGTTTTGTTCCCGAGGTATGTGCTGGATCTGTATTTCTGAAAAGTGGCGTAATTGTGCCTGTGTTTGGTCCAGGTTTTTTCATAGTCGGGTCTTTGGCCTGGTAGCTTCCATTTACTTGCGATGTGACGACCTGGGAGTCGCTGAAGATCGTGATTTTCTGGGCTCCGACCTCTTCGGCTAGCTTTAGACCTGCTAGTAGGGCCTCGTATTCGGCTTGGTTGTTTGAAGCCTGGAACCCGAATTTTAGGGATAGTTCTATCCGCGTTCCTTGGTCGCTTTCGAGTATAATTCCGGCTCCGCTTCCAGTTTTGTTTGAGGACCCGTCGACATACAGGTTCCATGAGAGTGGGGTTCCTGGGGTCTCAGTGTATTCTGCGATGAAGTCGGTTAGATACTGAGATTTTATAGCAGTCCGGGCTTCATAGTGGAGGTCGAACTCGGACAGTTCCACCGCCCATTGCAGTATTCGTCCTGCCAGATCTGTTTTTTGCAGGATATGTCTCATGGGTTGGTTTGTCCGGACTTTGATGGTGTGGGCTTGAAAGTAGGGACGGAGCCTCCGAGCTGTGAACACTAGGGCGTAGGCGAATTTTTCTATCTTCTGATAGTTTAATTCGGCCCCTTGTAGTGCCCTGCTTACAAAGTATATGGGGCGTTGTCCTTGGTCATTTTCTCGTATTAACGCTGAGGCGACTGCTCGATTTCCAACCGAGAGGTACAGTACGAGTTCTTCTCCTTTTAAAGGTCGGGTCAGGATTGGTGGCTGTCCGAGGAATTCCTTGAATTCTTGAAAGGCTTTTTCGCACTCCGGGGTCCATGAGAAGGGTTTCCCTTTCTTTAGGAGTGAGTAGAGAGGTAGTGATTTTATTGCTGATCCTGCCAAGAATCTTGATAGGGCGGCTAGCCTTCCATTCAGTTGTTGTACTTCTTTGACACACGTCGGACTCTTCATTTTGAGTATCGCTTGGCATTTGTCCGGGTTCGCTTCGATGCCCCTTTGAGTCAGCATGAAGCCTAAGAATTTTCCAGCTTCTGCGGCGAAGGTGCACTTTGTCGGGTTAAGTCTCATGTTGTGTTTTCTGAGGGTGCCGAAGACGCTGGTGAGGTCGGTCAGCAAGTTTCTGTCTTCTTGTGTCTTTACCAGCATGTCGTCGACGTACACTTCCAGCTGTAGTCCGATGTGCTCTGAGAACACTTTGTTCATTAGCCTCTGGTAGGTTGCCCCTGCGTTCTTCAGTCCGAAGGGCATTACTACATAGCAGTAGTTTGCCCTTGGGGTTATGAACGAGGTCTTTTCTTGGTCGGGTCCGTACATCGGGATTTGATTGTATCCCGAATATGCGTCCATGAAGGAGAGATATCTGTAGCCTGAGGCCGCGTCTACTAAGGCATCGATGTTTGGTAGTGGATATGGGTCTTTGGGGCAGGCTTTGTTGAGATCCGTGTAATCGACGCACATCCTCCATTTTCCGTTAGGCTTTTTTACCAGGACTACGTTCGCGAGCCATAGGGGGTATTTTACTTCCCTAATGAGCCCTGCATCTAGCAGTGCTTGTACCTGTTCTTCTATGGCTTGGATGCGCTCAGGTCCGAGCTTCCGGCGTCTTTGTTGGACCGGTCTGGATCCCGGGTATACTGATAGCTTATGGCACATCAGGTCGGGGCTTATGCCTGGCATGTCGGAGGCTTTCCAGGCGAAGAGGTCGGAATTCTCCTTTAAGAGGGTTATGAGTCCCTCTTTTAGGCCTGCTTCGAGGTTTGCTCCTATGTTTGTTACTTTTTCAGGCGTGTCCCCGATCTGGATTTTTTCGGTCTCCCCCTCTGGTTGTGGCCGAAGATCTTCTCGGGCTTGAACTCGTCCGAGTTCTATTGTGTTGATCTCCTTCCCCTTTAGACTCAGGCTTTCGTTGTAGCATTGCCGCGCAAGTTTCTGGTCGCCTTTTAGGGTAGCGATTCCTTTCGTGGTAGGGAATTTCATACAGAGGTGTGGGGTCGAGACTATTGCTGCCAGTCTGTTTAGGGTTGGTCGTCCAATGAGGGCGTTGTATGCTGAAGTGACGTCGACTACAATGTAGTCGATGCTTAATGTTTTAGATTGCTCGCCTCTTCCAAAGGTAGTGTGTAGCGAGATGTATCCTAAGGGATGGATCGGGGTGTCCCCTAGCCCAAATAGGTCGGTGGGATAGGCCTTTAGCTCTTTTTCTTCAAGTCCGAGTTTGTCGAAGGCCGTTTTGAACAGGATATCTGCTGAGCTTCCCTGGTCAATCAGGGTTCGATGTAAGTTGGCGTTTGCTAGGATAATGGTGATTACCATTGGATCATCGTGCCCGGGTATTATCCCTTGGGCATCTTCTCGGGTAAATGAGATAGTAGGTAATTCGGGCAGGGGACTGTCTTCTCGGACATGATAGACTTCTTTGAGGTGCCTTTTCCGTGAGGATCTGGATGTTCCTCCGCCTGCAAAACCTCCGTTTATCATATGTACGTGCCTTTCGGGGGTTTGCGGGGTTTGTTCGGCCCGACCTTCGTTGTCTCCCCGCCTTCTTTTTCTGGTCTCTTCTCGTTTCTCGGCTATGTATCTGTCGAGCTTTCCTTCTCTGGCTAGCTTTTCTATAACATTTTTTAGGTCGTAGCAGTCGTTAGTAGAATGACCGTAGAGCTTGTGGTATTCACAGTATTCGGACCGATCTCTCCCCGCTCTCTTGTGTTTAAGAGGTCGGGGCGGGGGGATCTTTTCGGTGTGGCATACTTCTCTATAGACGTCTACCAGGGAGACTCGGAGGGGGGTGTAGTTGTGGTACTTTCGTGGCTTGTCCGAGTTGGGTTCTTCTTTCTTCTTCTGTTCCCGATCTCGATCTCGGAGTGGGTAGGTTGATTCTTTCCTAGACGAGTCTCTTAGCTGGGAGGTTTCCTCCATGTTGATATATTTTTCTGCCCGCTCCTGCACCTCGTATAGGGAGGTCGGGTATCGTTTGGATAGGGATTGGCTAAACGGTCCCTCTTTTAGGCCGTTTGCTAGCCCCATGATAGCTGCTTCAGTGGGCAAGTGTTGTATGTCCAGGCAGGCTTTGTTGAATCGCTCCATGTATTCTCGGAGAGTTTCTTGGTTACCCTGTTTGATCCCGAGTAGACTGGGGGCATGTTTTGTCTTGTCCTTTTGAATAGAGAACCTTGTTAGAAATTTTTTGGTCAGGTCTTCGAAGTTGGTGATTGATTTTGGTGGCAGGTTGTCGAACCACTTCATGGCTGACTTGGTGAGGGTGGTGGGGAAGGCTTTGCACCGAATTGCATCGGAGGCGTCGACTAAGTACATTCTGCTTCTGAAGTTGCTGAGGTGGTGACTTGGATCGGTGGTGCCGTCGTAGAGGTCCATATCGGGTGGTTTGAAGTTTCGCGGTACCTTTTCCTTCATGATCTCTTGCGTGAAGGGATCATGATTGCCTTTGGGGGTGGTGCCGCGCTCTGTCCGGCCTTTCAGGTTGGCCTCTATTTTCCGCAGTTTTTCTTCTAATTCTCTGTGCTTTCGAGTCTCCCTCTTCAGATCTTGTTCAGTTTCTTTCTGTTTCTTTATGTCCTCTTCGAGCCGTTTTAGTCGGCTTTGTTGTGCCTAGACTGCTTCTAGAATTTCCGAGCTCTTTTCCTTTTCGGGATTTTGTGGATCTTTTGGGAGTGATGTCTTTGGGCGATTCTGTTTGTTTCCTCCTGGAGTGCGTGGTGATAGAGGGCTGTCCGGACGTTCTCCGGTGTCAATTTCTTCCTCTTGTTCAGATGCAGCGCGGTCATTGTTGTGAGGGTCGTCCGCCATGGTAGAGGGATGACTTCCAGGTTCCCCGGCAACGGCGCCAATGTTTCGAGGGTTACCTGAAACGTGTAGCTCGGTCGTCTTGGGATGGCCCGAGGTGAGGGTCAGGGACCCGAGCTTGATATGTAGAGTCGTTGGTGGTGGTACCTGCAATGACACTCCGATGCTTAAGTTAGCATGGGTCCAAGCAGATATGTGTAGAATGTGGAATGTATCAAATACCTGGGTGCTCCAGTGTTTTTATAGTAGTTGGCTGTGATCTTCCCTGGATAAGATATTCTTATCTTATCTTATCTTTTAGGAGTTTTATCCCTATCTTTGTGGAACCGCCCTTTCTAGGCCCTTTTGGCCTTTAGGTTTTGGGCTGCGTTCCTTTTGATGGGCCTTCCTTGCTTTAACGTCCGAGGTCCGACCTTTAGGCGTGGGCCTTTGGATGAGATCGGACCTTTCATGGATTTGACCGAGTATGAGGAGCCCGGTCAGGGTATGAACAACAGTGACCTCAGAGCGGTTGCTAGTGGGGAGAATAGAATGCCCAATGAAGTCCAACCAGCCCCTAGCGACTGGTTTGAGGTCTCCTCTCTTGAGTTGGTTTGGGACACCTTTTGAGTTGGTTATCCACTTAGTTCCAGGGAGGCATATGTCCTCTAGAACTTGGTCCAAATGCTTATCTACTATCACCATTCTCCTATTAAAGGATTCTGGATCATCTTGTAGTTGAGGCAGCTTGAAGACCTCTTTTATTTTGTCAAGGTGGAAGTAAATAGTCTTCCCTCTGACCATAGTTTGAAAGGTATGGAAGGCAGTTCTCATCATTCTCTGTTTATCTGTAAGCCACATATTTGAGTAGAATTCTTGGACCATGTTTCTTCCCACTTTTGTCTCAGGATTAGCTAGGATTTCCCAACCTCTGTTTTGAATCTTTTCTTGGATCTCCGGATATTCGTCTTCTTTCAGATCAAACTTAACTTCCGGGATCACTGACCTCAAACCCATTATTTTGTGGTAATGGTCTGCATGTTCTTTTGTTAAGATTTTCTCATGATTCCAATTTGGTTTTGGATTATTCTCTTTCTTGCCTCTTAAAGTGGTTTGTTTTCCTTTAGGGGCCATGATCTTGGTGAGGTTTTTCTTAGTGATCACGGAAAAACACACCAAACTTAGAGGTTTGCTTGTCCTCAAGCAAAAGAATGGAAAAGAGAGAAATAGAGGGGGAGACAGATTCGAATGGTGGAGGTATGGGGATGGCCGAACGTGTATTTAAAAGGGAGGAGTGGGTTTCGAAAATTTTTGAAAAAGATATGATAGAAAGATATGATTTGTAAAAGATGAATCATGATATGAAAAAGATGAGATTTTAAAATTCAAAAGATATGGAAAAGATATTAAGAAGTTAAATCTGAATTTTTGTTGATGCATATAAGAATTAAAAGATGATATGATGAGTTGTAAAAGATTTGGAAACAATTGAAAAGATAAATGAGTTTTTGAAAAAGATTTGAAAGGGATTTTGAAAGAAAATTAAAAAGAATTTAAAAGATTATTAAATTTTTGAAAATTGGATTTGAGAGATGAAAATTTGTAACATGTTTATGCAGAAAATTATGAATTAAAACATGAAAATTTGAAAAAAAAATTTGAAGTGAAAACAGAATCACCTTCCCATGTCAGTTCTGGCGTTAAACGCCCAGAATGGTATCCATTCTGACGTTTAACGCCCATTTGTTGGCCAATTTAGGCGTTTAACACCCAGCCAGGTACCCTAGCTGGCGTTAAATGCCAGGAATCCTTTGTCACTGGGCATTTTTCTGAACGCCCAGGATGCTGCAACTCTAGTGTTAGACGCCCAGAATGGTACCCATTCTGGTGTTTAACGCCCAAAACGGTATCTTTACTGGCGTTAAACGCCCAGAATGGTACCCATTCTGGCGTTTAACGCCCAAAATGCCTCTTACTGGCGTTTTTGAGCCAATGAGCTCCTTTTCTCTGCTCTGTATTCTGAATCCTTCTGTAACTCTGTAAACTTCTGCATTTGACAATTAACCTTAAAGATAATTTATATCAAACTCCTATAATTATTATTTAAATAACAAGAACCCTTGCTAATGACTGGGTTGCCTCCCAACAAACGCTTCTTTATTGTCTTTAGCTGGACTTTTACTGAGCTTTAGTCTAGTCTCAGTTTTGAGCATTCTTGCTCAACATTGCTTTCAAGATCATGTTTGACTCTCTGTCCATTAATAATAAACTTTTTGTCAGAGTCAATATCCTGAAGCTCTACATATCCATATGGTGACACACTTGTGATTACATATGATCCCTCCACCGGGATTTCAATTTCCCAGGGAACAATCTGAGCCTAGAGTTAAACAATAGAACCTTCTGTCATAGCTCAAAGACTCTGGATGACAGTTTCTTGTCATGCCATCTTTTTGCTTTCTCTTTGTAAATTTTTGCATTTTCGAAAGCATTGAGTCTGAATTCCTCTATCTCATTCAACTGGAGCAATCTTTTCTCTCCAGCTAACTTGGCATCAAGGGTTAGGAATCTGGTTGCCCAATAGGCCTTGTGTTCCAGTTCCACTGGTAGGTGACAGGCTTTTCCATACACAAGCTGGTGTGGAGAGGTCCCTATAGGAGTTTTGAATGCAGTTCTGTATGCCTATAGAGCATCATCCAGACTCCTTGCCCAATCCTTTATACGGGTACTTATAGTCCGTTCCATGATTTATTTTAGTTCTCTATTTGAGATTTCAGCCTGCCCATTTGTCTGTGGATGATATGGAGTTGCCACTTTGTGGTTAATTCCATATTGGATCAGAGCAGAGTCAGCTGTTTATTGTAGAAATGAGTTCCTCCATCACTGATTAGTATTCTGGGGACACCCAATCTGCTGAAGATATACTGTTGGAGGAACTTCAGCATTGTCTTAGTATCATTAGTGGGTGTGGCAATTACCTCTACCCATTTAGATACATAATCTACTGCCACCAGAATGTAAGTGTTTGAGTATGATGGTGGAAAAGGCCCCATGAAATCAATACTCTATACATCAAATAACTCAATTTCTAAGATCCCTTGTTGAGGCATGGCATAACCGTGAGGCAAATTACCAGCTCTCTGGCAACTGTCACAGTTATGTACAAGAACTCTCAGGAGTCTCTATAGAGGGTAGGCTAGTAGAAGCCACATTGGAGGACTTTTGTGGCTATTCGCTCACCTCCGAAATGTCCTTCATATTGTGAACCATGGCAATGCCATAGGATCTTCTATGCTTCTTCTCTAGGCACGCATCTGCGGATTATTCCATCTTGACATCTCTTAAAGAGATATGGTTCATCCCACAGGTAGTACTTTGCATAAGAAATTAATGTTTTCATTTGCTGTCTACTGTACTCTTTGGTTATGAATTTTATAGCCTTGTAGTTTGCAATGTCTGTAAACCATGGTATTTCCTGAATGGCAAAGAGTTGCTCATTCGAAAAGGTTTCAGAGATCTTAGTCAGGGGAAGAGATGCCCCTGCTACTGGTTCTATCCGGGATTGGTGATCAGCTACTTGGTTCTCTGTCCCTTTTCTGTCTCTTATTTCTTTATCAAACTCTTGCAGAAGTAACACCCATCTTATGAGCCTGGGTTTTGAATCCTGCTTTGTGAGTAGATATTTGAGAGCAGCATGGTCAGTGTACATAATCACTTTTGATCCTACTAAATAGGATTTAAACTTGTCAATGGCATAAACCACTGCAAGCAGCTCTTTTTCTGTGGTTGTGTAATTTTTCTATGCGTCATTTAGAATACGGCTGGCATAGTAAATGACGTGCAAAAGCTTGTTATGCCTTTGTCCTAATACTACACCAATAGCATGGTCATTGGCATCACACATTAATTCGAATGGTAATGTCCAGTCTGGTGCAGAAATGACAGGCGTTGTGACCAACTTAGCCTTCAGAGTTTCAAAGGCCTACAAACACTCTATGTCAAAGAAAAAATGATGTATCAGCAGCTAGTAAATTACTCAGAGGTTTTGTGACTTTTGAAAAATCATTTATAAACCTCCTGTAGAATCCTGCATGTCCCAGAAAGCTTCTGATTGCCTTAACATTGGTGGGTGGTGGTAATTTTTCAATTACCTCTACCTTAGCTTGATCCACCTCTATTTCTTTGTTCGAAATTTTATGCCCAAGGACAATTCCTTCAGTCACCATAAAGTGACATTTTTCCCAGTTTAAAACCAGGTTAGTCTCTTGGCACCTTTTCAGAACAAGTGCTAGATGATCAAGACAGGAGCTGAATGAGTCTCCAAATACTGAGAAGTCATCCATCAAGACTTCCAGAAATTTTTCTACCATATCAGATAAAATAGAGAGCATGCATCTCTGAATAGCACAGACCAAATGGCATCCTTTTGTATGCAAATACTCCAGAGGGACATGTGAATGCTGTTTTCTCTTGATTCTGAGGATCTACTGCAGTTTGGTTATAACCTGAATAGCCATCCAAAAAACAGTAATAGTCATGACCTGCTAGTCTTTCTAGCATCTGGTCTATGAATAGTAAAGGAAAATGATCGTTTCTGGTGGCTGTATTGAGCCTTCTTTAGTCAATACACATACGCCACCCTGTAACTGTTCTTGTAGGAACCAGTTCATTTTTTGCATTATGAATCATTGTCATACCTCCCTTCTTTGGGATGACATGGATAGGGCTCACCCAGGAGCTATCTGAAATAGGATAAATAATCCCAACCTCTAGTAATTTAGTGACCTCTTTCTGTACCACTTCCTTCATGGCCGGGTTTAGCCGCCTCTGTGGTTGAACCACTAGCTTAGCATCATCCTCCAATAGGATCTTGTGCATGCATCTGGCTGGGCTAATACCTTTAAGATCACTTATGGACCACCCAAGAGCTGTCTTGTGTGTCTTTAGCACCTGAAGAAGTGCTTTCTCTTCCTGTGGTTCTAAGGCAGAGCTTATGATCACAGGAAAAGTTGCATCCTCTCCTAGAAATGCATATTTTAGGGATGGTGGTAGTGGTTTGAGCTCGGGTTTAAGAGGCTTATCCTCTTCCTGAGGATTTTTCAGGGGTTCTTCTATTTTCTCTGGTTCCTCCAAATCAGGCTGAATATCTTTAAAGATGTCCTCTAGCTCTGATTCGAGACTCTCAGTCATATTGACTTCTTCCACCAGGGAGTCAATAATATCAACTCCCATGCAGTCTTTTGATGTGTCTGGATGCTGCATAGCTTTGACAGCATTCAACTTAAACTCATTCTCATTGACTCTCAGGGTCACCTCCCCTTTTTGGATATCAATGAGGGTTCGTCTAGTTGCTAGGAAAGGTCTTCCTAGAGTGAGAGTTGCACTCTTGTGCTCCTCCATTTCCAGCACTACAAAGTCAGTGGTAAAGGCAAATGGCCCAACCTTGACAATCATGTCCTCAATTACGCCTGATGGATATTTAATGGAGCCATCAGCAAGTTGGAGGCATATTCGGGTAGGTTTATCTTCTTCAGTCAAGCCAAGCTTTCTGATAGTGGATGCAAGTATTAGGTTGATACTTGCCCCAAGATCACATAAAGCTGTCTTGGTACAAGTACCCTCTAATGTACATGGTATCATAAAGCTTCCAGGATCTTTAAGCTTCTCTGGTAAGCTTTTCAGAATGACTGCACTGCATTCTTCAGTGAGGAAAACTTTTCAGTTTCTCTCCGATCCTTCTTATTACTTAAGATCTCTTTCATGAACTTAGCATAAGAGGGATCTTGCTCAAGTGCCTCTTCAAACGGGATCTTTATTTCAAGAGTCCTGAGATAGTCTACAAAGCGGACAAATTGTTTATCCTGTTCCGTTAGGCAGAGTTTCTGAGGATAAGGGATCATGGATTTATGTTCCTCAACCTTAGTTGCTGCAGGTTTATTTCCTACAGAGGTGGTTGGAGAAGCCTTCTTAGGAGGGTTACTATCAGCACTTGCAGGTGTCTGATCCCTCATTGGCGTTTGAACGCCAGGATTAGGGGTTGGATGGGCGTTTAATGCCAATCTTCCACCCTTTTCTGGCGTTTGAACGCTTGAGCTGGACATGGACTGGGCGTTTAACCCCAGTTTTTCACCCTTTTCTGGCATTTGAACTCCAGAAGTGGGCATCCACTGGGCGTTTAACGCTAGTTTTTCACCGTTTTCTGGCGTTTGGACGCCAGAATTATTCCTCTCTAGGCTCTTACTATCCTCAGAGGGATTTTGGGCAGTGGTTTGCTCATCCTCTGTCAGTTGTTCCTTCCTTGACTTTCTGTTGCCTTGAGTTGAGACATTTAATATCTTCTCACTCCTTAATTGAACAGCTTGGCATTCTTCTGTTATTTATCTGGATAACTGCTGTTTTGTTTGATTCAATTGTTTTTCCATATTTTGGTTAACATCCTTGGTTTCTTGTAGCATTTCCATAAATTCTACTAGCTGTTCTGTTAGATAACATAATTGCTGATTGAGTTCAGCAACTTGTTCTAGAGGATTAAGTTCAGTGGATACTACTTTAGCCTCTTCTTTCATGGAGGACTCACTACTTAAGTACAGATGCTGATTTCTAGCAACTGTATCAATGAGCTCTTGAGCCTCTTCAATTGTCTTTCTCATGTGTATAGATCCACCAGCTGAGTGGTCTAAAGATATTTGGGCCTTATTTGTAAGCCCGTAGTAGAAGATGTCTAACTGCACCCATTCTGAAAATATTTCAGAGGGGCATTTCCTTAGCATATCTCTGTACCTCTCTCAGGCATCATAAAGAGATTCGTTATCCTCTTGTTTAAAGCCTTGGATGTCCAGCCTTAGCTGTGTCATCCTTTTTGGAGGAAAATATTGATTCAGGAATTTTTCTGATAGTTGTTTCCATGTTCTTATGCTTGCTGTGGGTTGGTTATTTAACCACCTCTTAGCTTGATCTTTCACAGCAAATGAAAATAGTAATAGTCTGTAGATATCCTGATCTACTTCCTTATCACGTACTGTGTCAGCAATTTGTAAGAACTGTGCCAGAAACTCAGTAGGTTCTTCCTGTGGAAGACTGGAATACTGGCAATTTTGATGCACCATGATAATGAGCTGAGGGTTTAGCTCAAAGTTGCTAGCTTTAATGGGGGGTATACAGATACTACCCCCATATGAAGCAGCAATGGGATTAGCATATGACCCCATAGACCTTCTAGACTATTCATTTCCACTTAGGTCCATGATGGAGAAAGGGAGATGATGTTGACCAAAAATAAAAATAAAACTAAATATAATAATTGAAAAATTAAAAAGAAGTTTCAAAAATTAGAAAAAAATAAATAAAAGAAAATTTGAAAACTAAAATAATTAATTAATTAAAAAGATTTTGAAAAATTTTATAAAAGATTTTTGAAAAGAAAAAAAAAAGAAAAATACGAAAAGAAAATTGAAAAAGAAATTGTTTTGGAAAAGATTTAAAAAGATAGAATATTTTTTTTAAATTGAAATATTGACTTGACTAACAAGAAACTACCAAATTTTAAAAATTTTTGACTAAAACAACCTAATGAATTCGAAAACTATGAGAAATTAAAGGAAGGGATATTTCTTTTTTTTTTTTGATTTTTTGAATTTAATGAGGAAAGAGAAAAACAACAAAGTGACACCAAACTTAAAAATTTTAGATTAAAACAAAGATGAACACCAAGAACACTTTGAATGTCAAGATGAACACCAAGAACAAATTTTGAAAATTTTTACGAAAAATAAAAACACAAAGGACACCAAACTTAAAAATTTTTATACCCTGGACACTAATAATTCGAAAATGTATAAGATAAAAAGCAACAAAAGACACCAAACTTAGAACATGAAACTAAACTTAAAAAATAAAAAATAAAAAAATTGATAAAGAAAAATAAGATTTTTGAAAATTTTTTTAGAAGAAAATAAAAGACTCAATTTTAGTGATTATAAACCAAAAAGAAAATTTTTTTTCCTAATCTAAGCAACAAGATAAACGGTCAGTTATCCAAACTCGAACAATCTCCGGCAACGGCGCAAAAAACTTGGTGCACGAAATTAGAATCACAGTTTTGTAATTCCGCACAACTAACTAGCAAGTGCACTGGGTCGTCCAAGTAATACTTTACGTGAGTAAGGGTCGATCCCACAGAGATTGTTGGCTTGAAGCAAGCTATGGTTATCTTGTAACTCTTAGTCAGGATATCAATAATGATTCTTAGTTTTAATTGCAGAAAGTAAAAGGACATGAAATAAAGAGTACTTGTTATGCAGTAATGGAGATTAGATTGGGGTTTTAGAGATGCTCTGTCTTCTGAATCTCTGCTTTTCTACTATCTTTTTCTTCACGCACGCAAGGCTCCTTCCATGGCAAGTTGTATGCTGGTGGATCACCGTTGTCAATGGCTACCCACCGTCCTCTTAGTGAAAATGGTCTTGTACATGGCTAATCATCTGTCAGTTCTCATTTGTGTTGGAATAGAATCCGTTGATGCTTTTGCACACTGTCACTGTGCCCAACATTGGTTTTTACACTGAAAACTGGTTTTTATATCAAAAAACCATTTTTTACACTAAAAAAATTGGTTTTTATACCAAAAAATTGGTTTTTACACCCAAAAACCAATTTTTATACAAAAATTAATTTTTTTACATATAAAAACCCAAATTCTTTACCTTTTTTCTTTTAAATTGTTTTTTTAATCTAAAAATTAATTTTTTTCTTTCTAAATAATACAAGTAACATTTGTAAATAATAAAATTCCTTCCATTATAAATTATAATTACTTTTCTAAACTTTTGGTGGCAATACTTATCACATACATATACTAAAGATAATGGAAGTGAAACATTAAATATTGGGTAGAAAAATAGTTGGTAAAACAGGCTAATAGGGTGATAAAAGAAAAAGAATGGTCCCAAGAGCATTCCCTGATTAAACTATCATGATTAATGATGAGAATCATTTCTGGGTCAACTTGCACAAAGTGCATACACAAAGGAAAATGTGAACAATACCTAAATTCAGGAATTACAGCTGGAAATGTGAACAAGACAAGGTGTATAATATCATAGATTAGTGGACATAAATTTTTGACAAGTTTATCATACATTGCAAGACTAAAATAAGCAGCAAAGAATGAGCATCAAAGAAAAGAACCCGAAATTCTCGTCTAGGGAAAGTTACCCCCATCAACAATTAACTTAGTAAGTCTAATCTCTTCACCACTTATAAAACAAACAATCAAGACTTTCTAGTCATCTTCAAGCGCAATTGAACCTAGACCCACTAAACAAGTAATGTCCTCTGATAAAATCAAATCTGCACCCAAAAAAACTATAATTATAAATTTTAAAAAATTATAATTATAAGTTAAACTAAAACATTTTCTAAGTAAATCATATGATATATTTAAGAAACATTTAATATTCAATTTACCTTGCTCGACCTTTTCAAGCTCTTCGAAATTCTCAGGTGCAAGAGAAGAGAAAAAGTCTCCTTTAAGCCAATCTTCGGTGCATACAAGGGCTTCTACCATCTTAGGAGTCAATGAGCTACGATATTGATGAATGATTCTTTCCCCCATACTAAAAGCAGACTTGGAAGCAACTGTTGAAACTGGTATAGCCAATATGTCCCGTGCCATATTTGCTAAGATGGAAAACCGATTCGAGTTAACCTTCTACCATCTTAGAATATCCAAAGGCTTATCATCTGGCTCACAGTCTTCATTCAAATAACGATCAAGCTTAGATTTAAGATTAGATTTGCGACCGGTTGATCGGCGATATAACCCCATATCATAAATGTCTTTGGGTTTATCACTTGCACTCGGTTGGGAGAGGGTATCATCTTGGTTTCCTTCTTCTGCATCTTGATGTAAATTATAAAGTGAATGAAGACAAGAAGACAACTTTGTCTTCAATTCACCGCCCACTTTCGCACCAAAAGAATTAACTAGGCACCACTCAACATAATCCAACTTATGGCAAGGATCTATAACTACAGCAATTAACAACAACATGTTAATAGTTTTTGCATTTCCTCGATACTTGTTGTATTTTGCTTTCATCTTACTTGCCATAAGACTTATGCTCAAATCATCATCATCACGATATTGTTGAATCCTCCTTCCAAGAGCAAACACTTCTTTCATGTACAAGTTACTGGTGACATAAGAGGATCCAGAGATGCGAAGTGTAGCATCGTAAAATATCTCTAAAAATGGTAAGACGGACTTAGCATAATCCCAATCTTGAATTGAAGGTACCCCTCTTCCCTTGTTTAATTCTTGAACAAATTTTTTTGTCTTGGATCTCTAATAGCTCAAATTCCTTCTGATGCTTTAAGGCTACTACTAACATTAAGTATGTAGAGTTCCATCGTGTTTCAACATCTTCGCAAACAAGACTCTTATGTGGAATATTCTCTTGTGCAATACATGCCTTGAACCTAGTTAATCTTGAATTTGAGGATCTAACATACTTCACAGCATCCCGAATTTTGGTGACCGAATCATCAATCTCCTTCAATCCATCCTTCACAATCAGGTTTAAAATATGTGCACAACACCGCATATGGAGATACTCTCCATTCAAAACTGAACTCTTCCAAGATATCAGCCTTCTTTTTAAATACATAACTCCTACATCGTTAGACGATACATTATCAATTCTCAAACTCAAGATCTTGTTCAACTTCCATCTATTCAAGCAAGCTTCAACATTTTGAGCCATAATCTCTCCCGTGTGGCCGGTGACTTGGCAAAAATTTAGTATTTTCTTTTGCAACTTCCAATCCACATCAATGAAATGAATAGTCAAACACATATATGCCATATTCTGACACGAACTCCAGTTAATAGTTGTAAGACAAACTCTTCCTCCGTAGTTGGAAAAGTATTTTTGAAGTTGAACCTTCTTTTCTTCATAGAGCATCAAGATGTCACGTACCAATGTAATACGTGAAAGAGTGTTGAATCTTGGTTGTAGAGCCACCGAATATTCTTTTAAACCTTGACTTTCTACAAATCGAAAAGGAAGCTCTTCGCGAACAAACATTGATATCAATTTTTTCCGGGCATATTATGCATCAAACCTACCCACTTGTGCTTCTGGGCTAGGCAATGTGCCTGTTTTTTGTAGTTTGCCTCTATCTGAACCGGGATTGCTTATGCAAATCTTTAAATGTGATCTCATTGCACTTGTTCCATTCCCGTACTTGATCACTTTCAAACAGTGTTGACATTGAGCCTTATTTTCATCATCAGATGTTCTCTTGAAGTGGTCCCAAACTGTTGATCGATTTTTGCGTTCAGATGATGTGGTTGGAAGAGGAGGTAATTGGTGCACAAAATTGTAAATCACACTTTTCACAATTCGTACCACTAACCAGCAAGTGCACTGGGTCGTCCAAGTAATACCTTACGTGAGTAAGGGTCGATCCCACGGAGATTGTTGGCTTGAAGCAAGCTATGGTTATCTCGTAACTCTTAGTCAGGATATCAATTATAATTATTAGTTGACTTGCAAATGAACAAGAGAGCATGTATTAAATAATACTTGTTATGCAGTAATGGAGAATATGTTGGAGTTTTGGAGATGCTTTGTCTTTTGAATCTCTGCTTTCCCCCTGTCTTCTTCTTCATGCACGCAAGGTTCCCCCTATGGCAAGCTGTGTGTTGGTGGATCACCATTGTCAATGGCTACCATTCGTCCTCTCAGTGAAAATGGTCCAGGTGCACTGTCACCGCACGGCTAATCATCTGTCGGTTCTCACTCATGCTAGAATAGGATCTATTGATCCTTTTGCGTCTGTCGCTATGCCCAACCCTTGTGAGTTTAAAGCTCATCAAAGTCATTCAATCCCTGAATCTTACTCGGAATACCACAGATAAGGTTTAGACTTTTTAGATTCTCAAGAATGCTGCCAATGGATTCTAGCTTATACCACGAAGATTCTGATTAAGCTATCCAAGAGATACTCATTCAATCTAATGTAGAACGGAGGTGGTTGTCAGGCACGCGTTCATAGGTTAAGAATGGTGATGAGTGTCACGTATCATCACATTCATCATATTAAAGTGTGAATGAACATCTTAGATAGAAACAAGCGTGTTTGAATAAGAAACAAAAATAGTTGCATTAATTCATCGAGACACTACAGAGCTCTTCACCCCCAACAATGGAGTTTAGAGACTCATGCCGTCAAAAAGTAAAAAGTTTAGATCTAAAATGTCATGAGGTCAAAATAAGTCTCTAAAAGTTGTTTAAATACTAAACTAGTAACCTAGGTTTATAGAAAATGAGTAAACTAAGATAGATAGTGCAGAAATCTACTTCTGGGGCCCACTTGGTGTGTGCTGGAGCTGAGACTTGAGCTTCTCACGTGCCTGGGCTGTTTCAAGAGTTAAACGTCAGGTTATGACCTATTTTTGGCGTTTAACTCCAACTGGTAACCTGTTTCGGGCGTTTAACGCCAGAATGGAACATGGAACTGGCGTTAAACGCCAGTTTACGTCGTTTATCTTCGAGCAAAGTATCGACTATTATATATTGCTGGAAAGCCCTAGATGTCTACTTTCCAACCCAATTGAGAGCGCACCAACTGGACTCCTGTAGCTCCAAAAAATCCATTCCGAATGCAGGGAGGTCAGAATCCAACAGCATCAGCAGTCCTTTTTCCCTGAATCAGATTTTTGCTCAGCTCCCTCAATTTCAATCAGAAAATACCTGAAATCATAGAAAAATACACAAAATCATAGTAAAGTCCAGAAATATGAATTTTTCCTAAAAACTAATAAAAATATATTAAAAACTAACTAAAACATACTAAAAACTACATGAAATTACCCCCAAAAAGCGTATAAAATATCCGCTCATCAGTAATGTAGAAGCCGAATGCTTTGCAGACTCTGACATGGGAACATCACGGTCGGCTACCTCATTCTGAATAAGAAGCCATAAAATCTAATTATTAAATAATTCAACAAAGCAAAGTTATCAAGCACAAAGCCAAGTTTAAACAATATATACATATACTTTGAAACTGATTCCAAAGGTGCTCAAAATGTTGACTTTCACAATATAAACAATATATGTGCTAATGTCTAATGGATAACATATACATTAATGACCCTCTTCTATTTCCTTTTTATATTTTTTTGTTTATATTTTTTGTTATTAAACTGGGTTTGCTTTCATTTCCTTTTAAATATAAGTAGGTAAACACGGATATAATTTTATACAAAGTACAACGGCATCGTGTTATCTACATAGTTGATCCCACTGAATACAATGCTTAGTTTAGCTATTATATTAGAATGCACTACCAAATAATGACATGCAACTCTGGTTACTTTCCTACCAAAGGAGATAAACCATATGGATGTTGTACTACTTATTAGTTTAGCTATTATATTAGAATGCACTACCAAATGATGACAATGCAGTTATTACTTATTAGTACATTCTAATCCGAGCCATCAAATGTTCCAATCGGATATAAAAATAGGAATAGGAGTATAGAACATAAGCTTCCTTTGTTGACCACTATATTTTATGGTATTAAAAAAGTTATAGTAAATTATAGACATGTATCAGTCATTCAGTTGCATGTTAAAATTAAGTCATTCTTCTTCTATGACACACAATCAGACACTTTTTTTTCTCTAAACAAATTAAATATTAGTCATAAATCACACCAAAATACAATGAAGTATCTCTCCAAATAAAATAAATTGAAAAATGAATAAAAATGTATTCTCTGTTGCCTTTTTTCCATAGATAAAACAGAACCAACTCAATTAAATATAACTATAGAGTTTAACAATAGTCAAAACAGAGGTCTGGAACCAAAATTACTTGTTTTTGCTTTCGATAGGTTTTATATATAACTAATTATTGAGAATGATCGCATAAAAAAAGATAAAAGAATAGGAAATTGTTTTATCTTCACTTTGTATTAAAACTTTTAATTACAACAAAGTAACTGATTTAAGCATACAAATACCGATCCTTCCTAAAATAATTGCTAGAAGCACATCCAAAGTATATCATTATTAAGCAAAACAGAAGCAACCTGTATTGTTCCTATAAGGATTGAAATCTAATAGCTGACCTAATCATGTTCTAATAGCTGACCTAATCAATAACGATTAATACCTATTTATATTTAAAAATGAAAGCATATTAAAAGGAATGGATAAAAAATGAAAGCATATCAAGTGTTTTTCCCACGAATAGAAGTGTAGCTTATCATACCCAGCAAGAATTCAACTTTCTAGAATACTAGACCACTAGCAAAAGGTGTCAAAGTCTCCCACCAAACTAAAATGATGAAAATTTAGTAATGAAAGTCTTAACCTGATCACAAATTATTTTTTATACAAGCTGATGAAAAATTTGTTGGAATTTTGAGCTAATTAACTTTAGATTAAGAAATTAGTATATCTGAAAGAACTTGAGTTCATTAGTTCTACTTTCTATACAATATTTTCTCTATTATTAGAAAAGACCATTATATTCCAAGTTCTGTGAAATGAATGCTAAAAGTTTAGTTATTATGCTTCTAAGATTAGAATAAAAATTGTTGCCCAGCGAAGAAATTTGCAGCTGTAAAGTTGCAATAGAGTGAATAATGCATGATGAGACAGATAATTAAAACAACAATTCTCCATTCAATTTATAGTTTAATGGTGCAGAAACTCAGCATAATGCAGTAGCCAGAACAACAATTCTCCATTCAATGAGATAGATAATTAGAACAACAATTCTCCATTCAATTCATACAAATTAATTAAGTCTTAACAAATAAAAAAGTGAACCACAGTGAAAAAAAAATTTACAGTAGGATCCATTGAAATAAAAAGTTCAATACTGAGAGATTTAAAATCTGCATATTTTCAATCCATTAAAAATGAAGAAGTCAGAAGAATACTGATGAAGAAACAAAACAGAATAAATCAACAAAATAGAAAAAACCCAGATAACAAATCTAACTCAGAACTCAGAACCAAGGGCAAAGAGGGGGTTTACCTCAATTGATGAGCTCCAGCGATCCACCGATGAAAGAAGAAGAGAACCGAAAAAGAGAGTTACTCAGGCAAATCAAAGTGAAGATAGAGTCGCGAATGAGAGGTCGAGACAGAGAGATAGAGTCGCGAATCAAAGTGAAGACTCAAAGAGGTTGAGGTCCGACGAGCCACCAGCGAGCTCCAGCGAGAGGCGGAAGAGAAGAACTGTTGACAGAGGCGAACTAGAGAATTGGGTTTTGTCGAAGTATCGAAGATGAAGAGTGAATTTGAAAATAAGTTTTGATTTAGGTTTTAGTTTAAATTTTGTTTTGGTTTTGGTTAACCGGTTAAAAACCGGTTTTTTTAATTTGGTTTTGGTTAACCAATTCTAAAAAATATGGATATGATTTTTAAATTGTTTTATTAAACTGGTTAACCAAAATGTGGTTATGGTTTTTTAACCGGTTAACCACATTTTGGTTACTTTTTGAACACCCTTAGTTGTAGCAAGCCGTCCACTTGCACATCTCAGCATGCACCGAGGACGGTGCAATCTTTAAGTGTGGGGAGGTCGATACCGATCTCCATGGGTTTGTTACTTTCCTGTCTCAACACCAATGTTTAAATTTTCTTTGTTAAATTAGTTGTTTTATTTGCATGTTTGATTGCATGTTTATCTGATTTCGTGCATATTCTACCACTGCTTGGTTGAAATTATGAACTCTTTTTCAAGAAATTATTTTATAGTATTTTACTAATTTGAATTAAATTTTTGTTAAACTTGTTTGAAGAAATTTTATTTTGGAACATGGTTTAGAGCTCGAACACACAAAACGAGTGAGATTTTGAGCCTATTCAATTGGTTGCATTTTATCAACCAATATTCTGTTTTGGAGTGTGTTGTTCTCTCTGTAATTGTGATCTTTGTCTTGCTTAATTCTATATTTCCATTATTTGATGTTGCATGCACTTATATGATTGCGACCTTGTTTCACTGAGCTTACATACACATATGGCCTTAACCTTTTCATTACCCTTTGTAAACCAATGTTGAGCCTACTTATCCCATTTATTCTTTACTCCAATAGAGTGAGGTCGAATCCCACAAGGATTGATTGGTCAAGCAACTTTAGTTAGAAGAATATGCTAGTTGAGCTAAACAAAATTTAGATTGAGAACTTGCAGAAATTTAAATGACTGGAAAGTAAATAACAGAAATTAAAGTGCAGAATCTTAAATGGGGATTTGGGGTAATGAACATGAAAATAAATGGCAGAAAGTAAAGAGAATGGGTAAGATCAGAAATGGGGTAATCATTGGGTTCAGGAGATGTTGCATTCTCCGGATCAAGTTCATTCTCATCTCTTCCTCAGTCAATGCATTCATTGATCTCCTTGGCAATCTTAAGTGATTGGATCCCAATTCCTTGGCAATCCAATCTCTCTAAGCTTGAACAATTGCCCAATTCCTTGATTTAATTGCTCATGGGAAGTGATGAAGTGTGGTCACTGATTATACCACATGTATTTCCAAATCAAAGTGTTGGGAGGATTACATGTCACTATATCCGCCCAAACCCCAATTTGGTCCAACATGAGAAAGCATTTCTAGCATGATCTCCTCATCCCTTTTCCAATTATGGAGAGTTTCTTTTCCAAGACAACTAACCAATTGAATTAAGATCGAAAGCTTTCTTGTAAGATCAAGAGAAAAGAAAGAAGAAGAAGAATGAAAACTATAATTGATCCATCAAATTACAACAGAGCTCCCTAACCCAATGAAAGGGGTTTAGTTGTTCATAGCTCTAGAAATGAAAAATGGCCGAAAAGAAGAATCCATGCTAAAAGTGCAGAAAAGTAAATCTATAAAGAGTAGTTCCCAAAAGTGCCAAGCTTCTCTATAGTTCAAAACTACTCCTATATATACTACTCCTTTTGATCTTCTAGTGAGTCCTTCAAGTCTTGGATGTGGGCTCTGGATCTTGAATTGAAGCAGTTCTCATCTTTAGTGGGCCCAACTTGCAAAGAAATATGAATTAGGCTGGGGTATTTAGTGAGATTAACGTTGAGTGCCATTGTGGGTTCGAGAATGTTAGTGGCATTCACTTTTTCCACTAACATTCCACCCTTATGTACCCACGTTAACTCCAACGTTAGTGGTCTTAATGTGACCACTAACGTTGCCTTCTCAATTTTTGGCCAACGTTATTGGGACTCACTTTTCCCAATAACGTTGGCTTATACCCCTTCGCGAATGTTATTGGGAATCACTTTTCCCATTAATGTTGCTTGGTGCCTTTTGTTCCTACGTTAGAGTTCATATTAGTGTAGCTAACGTGACTCTTAACGTGGGTGTGTCTCACCTTCGAGAGCGTTAGTGACACTCACCTTTGTCACTAACGCTCCAAATGCCCAAATTCTCTACGTTAGAACTCACGTTAACTAAGTTAACGTGGCTCTTAACGTAATAGTGATGCCATCTTCCAACGTTAGTGACAAAAGTGAGTGTCACTAACGTTGGCTCTTTGATCTCAACTCCACGTTAATGGTATCACAACACCAAACTTAAAGAAAAGGTCAGTGAAGCTGGCCTAGATGCCCTGGCATCACAACACCAAACTTAAAGCTTGCTTGTCCCTAAGCAAGTACTGAAGCATAAGAAGAATGAAATGAAAGAGCAAGAAGATAAAATAGAAGTAGAATTCCTTGTTTATAGGGTTTCATGCATAGCAACTTAGGTTCCTCCCCTTTAGGTTTCAAGCCTTTATCAACTCCTTGGTCACTTTCTTGATTGCATCCTTTGAGACTTCTTTTTTATTGATCCTTCCTTCTTTTTTTCAAAGTTTATTTTTCTTTTTGCTAAGTGCTTTGTAAGAGGGCGACTCTTTATGATAAGCTTTCAGCTAACACTCCCAAACCAGTTGGTTTAAGGTGCTAGGTGTTAAGACACCCCTAAGGACTTACTTCCTCAAGTCTCTTTCCCTCATACATACACACCACAGGCACATGGTTTGTTATTTTTCCTTTCTTGAGACCTTGGTGTCCAGCACCTCTTTGGGTTACTAAGTGTTCTGTAGCAAAGGTTACTCTTGATAGTGGACTTTCAGCTGATAATCCTGGATTAGTTAATCCAAGTTACCAAGTGATAAGGCACCCCTAAGAGCTTATTCATCCAAGTATATCCCTTGTACATAAGCACCACAGACATATGCCTCAATTTTGAAACCCTTGGTGCCTAGCATTGTTTCTTATTGTGTTTCTTTCTTTTTCACTTTTATTGCTCTTCCTCTTTTCTTATTGGGATCTTATTGTTTAGTTAGTCTCAAAGGGTATGTCTCAAACATAGGACTCAGGATAGATAGTTGCTTTCTTTCCTTATTTGGTGAACCAACTTTGCTTACTAATCATCCTACCACAAACATTCAGAATGCACTTCATAAAATAACTCTACTATTATTCTTTTCATAACATTTTCTTTTTGATTAACTTAAAGAGACAAGCATACAAGTAAGAAAGATGAAAGTGAACACTCAAGACATTAAGCTAGCACATTTAGATGTGAATAAAGCGGAACAAGTAAAAGATGCAGGTTCTATTCAATCATTTTTCACTTAGAGTTTTGCAGTTCGAGATGGTTTGAAACAACCTCATGATATCTTCCTTGGTATTCTCGTCCTAATATTTGCATCCCTGTCTGTTTCCTTGGATGATGGGGTATGCTCATTCCCTGAGATTGATTGAATTCCTGCAACACTATTGAAAATTGCTTGTTCTCCAAGCACTTGGAAAAGGGTTAGTATGCATATGTGCTTGTGAGCTTCAGAACTTAACTTGGTGTGTGAACACCAAAATTAGTTCTTTGCTTACTTGACAAATTGGATGCATGTAAGAACCTTGTGTGCTTTTTATTAAGAAACAACTATGAGCTAAAAAAATAGTCTATATCTTAGAGGTTAAGCCTCTGTCAAGTAAGTTCTCTAATTGCTAGAGGAATGCTTCATCACTAAGGATTGCAATGCACTCTTCAGTTGGAGTTTTGGTGGAACACCAAACTTAGAGCCCTATATTCACCCTTGAATTATTTTTGGTGTGTAACACCAAACTTAGCTCCTCACACTATTCCAACTTGAAATTTTTATTGAAAGACTTATGAAAAGAGAATTACCTCAGGTTGGGTTGCCTCCCAACAAAGCGCTTTTTTAGCGTCGCTAGCTCGATGATTCTTTTCCTTAGTTGAGGTTATACTTCTGTTTGGGGGTCTCCCCCATGCTGCCCAAGTAGTGTTTGAGTCTTTGTCCATTCATAGTGAACCTTCTCTTTAAGCCTTCTTCCATTATTTCTATGTGTCCATAAGGTGAGATTTTTGTGACTAGAAAGGGTCCCGACTGATGAGCGGATAATTTGTACGCTTTTTGGCATTGTTTTTAGTATGTTTTTAGTATGATTTAGTTAGTTTTTAGTATATTTTTATTAGTTTTTAGTTAAAATTCACTTTTCTGGACTTTACTATGAGTTTGTGTGTTTTTCTGTGATTTCAGGTATTTTCTGGCTGAAATTGAGGGACCTGAGCAAAAATCTGATTCAGAGACTGAAAAGGACTGCAGATGCTGTTGGATTCTGACCTCCCTGCACTCGAAGTGGATTTTATGGAGCTACAGAAGCCCAATTGGCGCGCTCTCAACGGCGTTAGAAAGTAGACATCCTGGGCTTTCCAGCAATATATGATAGTCTATACTTTGCCCAAGATTTGATGGCCCAAACCGGCGTTCAAAGTCACCCTCAGAATTCCCAGCGTTAAACGCCAGAACTGGCACCAAAGTGGGAGTTAAACGCCCAAACTGGCATAAAAGCTGGCGTTTAACTCCAAGAAGAGTCTCTACACGAAAATGCTTCAATGCTCAGCCCAAGCACACACCAAGTGGGCCCGGAAGTGGATTTTTATGTCATTTACTCATCTTTGTAATTCCTAAGCTACTAGTTCCCTATAAATAGGACCTTTTGCTATTGTATTTGATGTCTTGGAATCTTGGTAGCTATCTTTAGTCTTATGCTATCTTAGATCATGGGGCTGGCCTCACAGCAATGCCTAGACCTTGTTCTTATGTATTTTCAACGGTGGAGTTTCTACACACCATAGATTAAGGTGTGGAGCTCTGCTGTACCTCGAGTATTAATGCAATTACTATTGTTCTTCTATTCAATTCAGCTTGTTCTTATTCCAAGATATTCATTCGCACTCAAGAACTTGATGAATGTGATGATTATGTGACGCTCATCATCATTCTCACTTATGAACGCGTGATTGACAACCACTGCCGTTCTACAAGCAACAAGGCTCTAATGTTTATCTCTTGGATTCCTGATACACGATGCATGGTTGATCGCCTGACAACCGAGCGCTCGCCTGACAACCGAGCCAGCCATTCCGTGAGATCAGAGTCTTCGTGGTATAGGCTAGAACTGATGGCGGCATTCAAGAGAATCCGGAAGGTCTAACCTTGTCTGTGGTATTCTGAGTAGGATTCAATGATTGAATGACTGTGACGTGCTTCAAACTCGCAATTGTAGGGCGTTAGTGACAGACGCAAAAGAATCACTGGATTCTATTCCGACATGATCGAGAACCGACAGCTGGATAGCCGTGCCGTGACAGGGTGCGTTGAACATTTCCACTGAGAGGATGGGAGGTAGCCACTGACAACGGTGAAACCCTTGCATAATGCTTGCCATGGAAAGGAGTAAGAAGGATTGGATGAAGACAGTAGGAAAGCAGAGAGACGGAAGGGACAAAGCATCTCCATTCGCTTATCTGAAGTTCTCACCAATGGAATACATAAGTATCTCTATCTTTATCTTTATGTTTTATTCATATATCATCCATAACCATTTGAGTCTGCCTGACTAAGATTTACAAGGTGACCATAGCTTGCTTCATACCAACAATCTCCGTGGGATCGACCCTTACTCGCGTAAGGTTTATTACTTGGACGACCCAGTGCACTTGCTGGTTAGTTGTGCGAAGTTGTGTTTATGCCATGGTATTGAGCACCAAGTCTTTGGGGCCATTACTAGGGATTATTTGAGTTGTGAAAAGTAGTGATCACAGTTTTGCACACCAAGTTTTTGGCGCCGTTGCCGGGGATTGTTTTGAGTATGGACAACTGACGGTTCATCTTGTTGCTTAGATTAGGTATTTTTCAGAGTTCTTAAGAATGAATTCTAGTGTTTCAAGGTGATGTTCTTATCATCACCAAAGCCGATTGATTCTCATCAATTTAGCTCTTGAATGCAGTGTCCTGCTGAAGCTTGGCTATTCATGTCTAATTCCTTTAGACTGAAGCTTTAGACTAACATTGCATGATTCCTGGAATTCTCATTAAGAATTTTGATACCTTTATTTTCTTCTTCCACTTAATTTTCGAAAAATCAAAAAAAAAATTACAAAATCATAAAAAACCAAAAATATTTTATGTTTCTTGTTTGAGTCTAGTGTCTTATTTTAAGTTTGGTGTCTTGCATGCATTGTTTATTTGATTTTGGTTCTATTTTCAAGTCAATAGTACAGAGAACTGAAAATTCAGAACATGCAGCAGAGGAATTACACAGAAAAAGCTGGGCGTTCAAAACGCCCAGTGAAGAAGGACAAACTGGCGTTTAAACGCCAGCCAGGGTGCCTGGTTGGGCGTTTAACGCCCGAAAAGGTAGAGCATTGGGCGTTAAACGCCAGAATGTGCACCATTCTGGGCGTTTAACGCCAGGATGGCACAAGAGGGAAGATTCTGTTTTTAATTCAGATTTTTTTTCAAGTTTTCAAAGTTTTTCAAAATCAAATCTTTTTCAAATCATATCTTTTCAATCAAATGTTTTCAAAATCAATTTCTTTCCTTTTTCAAAAATACTTGCTATCAATTAATGATTTGATTCAACATATCAAGTATGTTGCCTTTTCTGTTGAGAGAGGTTTAATGTTTGAATCATATCTTTTCTTGTTAGGCAAGTCATTAATTTTTAAAATCAAATCTTTTTAAAATTGTTTTTCAAATCATATCTTTTTCAAAATAGTTTTCAATCATATCTTTTTGATTTCTAATTTCAAAATCTTTTTTTCAAAAATCACTTGATTTCTTTCCCACTTTTAGTTTTCGAAAATCAATTCAAGTTTTTCAAAATGTTTTTAAATCTTTTACTTAATTTTCGAAAAACCTCTTCCCCTCTTCTCACATCCTTCTATTTATGGAGTAACACTCCTCCTCAATGCACAATTTGAACTCTATCTCACTAAGTTCAAATTCTTCTACCTCTTTCTTCTATTTTTCTGTTCCTCTGACACCTCAAGGAATCTCTATACTGTGACATAGAGGATTCCACATTTTCTTGTTCTCTTCTCTTTTATATGAGCAGGAGCAAAGACAAAAGCATTCTTGTTGAGGCTGATCCTGAACCTAAAAGGACCTTGAAGCGAAAGCTAAGAGAAGCTAAGGCACAACTCTCTGTAGAGGACCTAACAGAAATCTTCAAAGAAGAAGAACCCATGGTAGCCGAAAACAACAACAATGCCAACAATGCAAGGAAGGTGCTGGGTGACTTTACTGTACCTACTCCCAACTTCTATGGGAGAAGCATCTCTATCCCTGCCATTGGAGCAAACAACTTTGAGCTTAAGCCTCAATTAGTTTCTCTAATGCAACAGAATTGCAAGTTCCATGGACTTCCATTGGAAGATCCTCATCAGTTTTTAGCTGAATTCTTGCAAATCTGTGACACTGTCAAGACTAATGGGGTTGACCCTGAGGTCTACAGACTTATGCTATTCCCTTTTGCTGTAAGAGACAGAGCTAGGACATGGTTGGACTCACAACCTAAAGAAAGCCTGAACTCTTGGGAAAAGCTAGTCAATGCCTTCTTGGCAAAGTTCTTTCCACCTCAAAAATTGAGTAAGCTTAGAGTGGAAGTCCAAACCTTCAGACAGAAGGAAGGTGAATCCCTCTATGAAGCTTGGGAAAGATACAAACAATTGATCAGAAAATGTCCTTCTGACATGCTTTCTGAATGGAGCATCATAGGTATTTTCTATGATGGTCTCTCTGAACTGTCCAAGATGTCTTTGGATAGCTCTGCTGGAGGATCTCTTCATCTGAAGAAGACGCCTACAGAAGCTCAAGAGCTCATTGAAATGGTTGCAAATAACCAATTCATGTATACTTCTGAAAGGAATCCTGTGAACAATGGGACAAATCAGAAGAAAGGAGTTCTTGAGATTGATACTCTGAATGTCATATTGGCTCAGAACAAAATATTGACTCAACAAGTCAATTTGATTTCTCAAAGTCTGTCTGGAATGCAAAATGCACCAAGCAGTACTAAGGATGCTTCATCTGAAGAAGAAGCTTATGATCCTGAGAACCCTTCAATGGAAGAGGTGAATTACATGGGCGAACCCTATGGAAACACCTATAATTCTTCATGGAGAAATCATCCAAATTTCTCATGGAAGGATCAACAAATACCTCAATAAGGTTTCAACAACAATAATGGTGGAAGAAACAGGTTTAGCAATAGCAAGCCTTTTCCATCATCTTCTCAGCAACAGACAGAGAATTCTAAGCAGAACCACTCTGACTTGGCAACCATGGTCTCTGATCTAATCAAAACCACTCAAAGTTTCATGACTAAAACAAGGTCCTCCATTAGGAATTTGGAGGCACAAGTGGGACAGCTGAGCAAAAAAATTACTGAACTCCCTCCTAGTACTCTTCCAAGCAATACAGAAGAAAATCCAAAAGGAGAGTGCAAGGCCATCAGCATGGCCGAATTTGGAGAGGAAGGAGAGGCAGTGAACGCCACTGAGGAAGACCTCAATGGACGTCCACTGGCCTCCAATGAGTTCCCTAATGAGGAACCATAGGAATCTGAGGCTCACACTGAGACCATAAAGATTCCATTGGACCTACTTCTGCCATTCATGAGCTCTGATGAGTATTCTTCCTCTGAAGAGGATGAGTATGTCACTGAAGAGCAAGTTGCTAAATACCTTGGAGCAATCATGAAGCTAAATGACAAGTTATTTGGTAAAGAGACTTGGGAGGACGAACCTCCTTTGCTCACCAAAGAACTGGATGACTTGTCTAGGCAGAGATTACCTCCAAAGAGACAAGATCCTGGGAAGTTTTCAATACCTTGTACCATAGGCACCATGACCTTCAAGAAGGCTCTGTGTGACTTAGGATCAAGTGTAAACCTCATGCCTCTCTCTGTAATGGAGAAGCTAGGGATCTTTGAGGTACAAGCTGCAAGAATCTCACTAGAGATGGCAGACAATTCAAAGAAACAAGCTTATGGACTTGTAAAGGATGTTCTGGTAAAAGTTGACGACCATTACATCCCTACTGATTTCATAGTACTAGAGACTGGGAAATGCATGGATGAATCCATCATCCTTGGCAGACCCTTCCTAGCCACAGCAAAGGCTGTGATTGATGTTGATAGAGGTGAACTGATCATTCAAGTGAATGAAGAATCCTTTGTGTTTAAGGCTCAAGGATATCCCTCTATCACCATGGAGAGGAAGCATGAAGAGCTTCTCTCAAAACAGAGTCAAACAGAGCCCCCTCAGTCAAACTCTAAGTTTGGTGTTGGGAGGCCACAACCAAATTCTAAGTTTGGTGTTGAACCCCCACATTCAAACTCTAAGTTTGGTGTTGGGGGGTTCCAACATTGCTCTGAGCATTTGTGAGGCTCCATGAGAGCCCACTGTCAAGCTACTGACACTAAAGAAGCGCTTGTTGGGAGGCAACCCAATGTTATATTTAATCTATTTTCCTTTGTTATTTTATGTTTTCTGTAGGTTGATGATCATGAGAAGTCACAAAATCAATTAAAAAAGCAAAAACAGAAAGAAAAATAGCACACCCTGGAGGAGAACCTGCTGGCGTTTAAACGCCAGTGAGACTAGCAGATGGGCGTTTAACGCCCAGTCTGGCACCATTCTGGGCGTTTAACGCCAGAAAGGGGCACCAACTGGCGTTAAACACCAGAAAAGGGCAAGAACTTGGCGTTAGACGCCAGAAATGGGCACCAGCCCGGCGTTTAACGCCAGAATTGGCACAGAATGCATTTTTGCACGCCACTTGGTGCAGGGATGCCTTTTTCTTGACACCTCAGGATCTGTGGACCCCACAGGATCCCTACCTACCCCACCACCCTCTCTCTTCTTCTTTACCCATTCACCAATCACCTCCACCACTCTTCCCCAAAAACCCCTCACCTATCAAATCCCACTATCCTCTTCACCACTCACATCTATCCTTCATAAAACCCCACCTACCTCACCATTCAAATTCAAACCACTTTCCCTCCCAAACCCACCCATAATGGCCGAACCACAAAGCCATCTCCCTCTCCTCCATTTCTTCTTCTTCTACTCTCTTCTTTCTTCTTTTGCTCGAGGACGAGCAAACCTTTTAAGTTTGGTGTGGTAAAAGCATTGCTTTTTGTTTTTCCATAACCATTTATGGCATCCAAGGCCGGAGAAACCTCTAGAAAGAGGAAAGGGAAGGCAAAAGCTTCCTCCTCCGAGTCATGGGAGATGGAGAGATTCATCTCAAGGGTGCATCAAGACCATTTCTATGAAGTTGTGGCCTTGAAGAAGGTGATCCCCAAGGTCCCTTTCAAACTCAAAAAGAGTGAATATCCGGAGATCCGACATGAGATTCGAAGAAGAGGTTGGGAAGTTCTTACCAACCCCATTCAACAAGTCAGAATCTTAATGGTTCAAGAGTTCTATGCCAATGCATGGATCACCAAGAACCATGATCAAAGTGTGAACCCGGATCCAAAGAATTGGCTTACAATGGTTCGGGGGAAATACTTAGATTTTAGTCCGAAAAATGTAAGGTTGGCATTCAACTTGCCCATGATGCAAGGAGATGAACATCCTTACACTAGAAGGGTCAACTTTGATCAAAGGTTGGACCAAGTCCTCACTGACATTTGTGAAGAGGGCGCCCAATGGAAGAGAGATTCAAGAGGGAAGCCGGTTCAATTGAGAAGGCATGACCTCAAGCCCGTGGCTAGAGGATGGTTGGAGTTTATCCAACGCTCAATCATCCCCACTAGCAACCGGTCCGAAGTTACTATAGACCGGGCCATCATGATTCATAGCATCATGATTGGAGAGGAAGTGGAAGTTCATGAGGTTATAGCTCAAGAACTCTATAAGGTGGCGGACAAGTCCTCTACCTTGGCAAGGTTAGCCTTTCCTCATCTCATTTGTCACCTCTGTTATTCAGTTGGAGTTGACATAGAAGGAGACATCCTCATTGATGAGGATAAGCCCATCACTAAGAAAAGGATGGAGCAAACAAGAGATTCCACTCATCATGAAATCCCTGAGATACCTCAAGGGATGCACTTTCCTCCACAAGACTATTCGGAGCAAATCAACACCTCCCTAGGAGAATTGAGTTCCAACATGGGACAACTAAGGGTGGAGCACCAAGAACATTCCATCCACCTCCATAAAATTAGAGAAGATCAAAGAATCATGAGAGAGGAGCAACAAAGACAAGGAAGAGACATTGAGGAGCTCAAGCACTCCATAAGACCTTCAAGAGGAAGAACAAGCCGCCATCACAAAGGTGGACCCGTTCTTTAATCTCCTTGTTCTTTACTTTTCTGTTTTTCGAAAATTATGCTTTATATTTATCCATGTTTGTGTCTTATGATCATTAGTGTCTATGCCTTAAAGTTATAAATGTCCTATGAATCCATCACCTTTGTTGAATAAAAAAATGTTCTTAATTGAAAAAAGAAAAGAATTGCATGAATTTCAGATTTTATAACAGATTAATTATTTTGATGTGGTGGCAATGCTTTTGTTTCTGAATGTATGCTTAAACAGTGCATATGTCTTTTGAATTTGTGGTTCATGAATGTTAAAGTTGTTGGCTCTTGAAAGAATGATGAAAAAGGAGACATGTTACTGAGGATCTGAAAAATCATAAAAATAACTCTTGAAGCAAGAAAAAGCAGTGAATACAAAAAAAAACGAAAAAAAATAGAAGAGAAAAAGAAAGAGCAAGCAGAAGAAGCCAATAGCCCTTTAAACCAAAAGGCAAGGGTAATAAAAAGGATCCAAGGCTTTGAGCATCAGTGGATAGGAGGGCCTACAGGAATAACATCCTGGCCTAAGCGGCTAAACCAAGCTGTCCCTAACCATGTGCTTGTGGCGTGAAGGTGTCAAGTGAAAACTTGAGACTGAGCGGTTAAAGTCGTGATCCAAGGTAAAAAGAGTGTGCTTAAGAACTCTGGACACCTCTAATTGGGGACTCTAGCAAAGCTGAGTCACAATCTGAAAAGGTTCACCCAATTATGTGTCTGTGGCATGTATGTATCCGGTGGTAATACTGGAAGACAGAGTGCTTTGGGCCACGGCCAAGACTCATAAAGTAGCTGTGTTCAAGAATCATCATACTTAACTAGGAGAATCAATAACACTATCTGGATTCTGAGTTCCTAAAGAAGCCAATCATTCTGAATTTCAAAGGATAAAGTGAGATGCCAAAACTATTCAGAGGCAAAAAGCTAAAAGCCCCGCTCATCTAATTAATACTGATCTTCATAGATGTTTTTGGAGTTCATTGCATATTCTCTTCCTTTTTATCTTATTTGATTTTCAGTTGCTTGGGGACAAGCAACAATTTAAGTTTGGTGTTGTGATGAGCGTTTAATTTGTACGCTTTTTGGCATTGTTTTTAGTATGTTTTTAGTATGATTTAGTTAGTTTTTAGTATATTTTTATTAGTTTTTAGTTAAAATTCACTTTTCTGGACTTTACTATGAGTTTGTGTGTTTTTCTGTGATTTCAGATATTTTCTGGCTGAAATTGAGGGACCTGAGCAAAAATCTGATTCAGAGACTGAAAAGGACTGCAGATGCTGTTGGATTCTGACCTCCCTGCACTCGAAGTGGATTTTCTGGAGCTACAGAAACCCAATTGGCGCGCTCTCAACGGCGTTGGAAAGTAGACATCCTGGGCTTTCCAGCAATATATGATAGTTCATATTTTGCCCAAGATTTGATGGCCCAAACCGGCGTTCAAAGTTACCCTCAGAATTCCCATCGTTAAACGCCGGAACTGGCACCAAAGTGGGAGTTAAACGCCCAAACTGGCATAAAAGCTGGCGTTTAACTCCAAGAAGAGTCTTTACACGAAAATGCTTCAATGCTCAGTCCAAGCACACACCAAGTGGGCCCAGAAGTGGATTTTTATGTCATTTACTCATCTTTGTAATTCCTAAGCTACTAGTTCCCTATAAATAGGACCTTTTGCTATTGTATTTGATGTCTTGGAATCTTGGTAGCTATCTTTAGTCTTATGCTATCTTAGATCATGGGGCTGGCCTCACGGCAATGCCTAGACCTTGTTCTTATGTATTTTCAACGGTGGAGTTTCTACACACCATAGATTAAGGTGTGGAGCTCTGCTGTACCTCGAGTATTAATGCAATTACTATTGTTCTTCTATTCAATTCAACTTGTTCTTATTCCAAGATATTCATTCGCACTCAAGAACTTGATGAATGTGATGATTATGTGACGCTCATCATCATTCTCACTTATGAACGCGTGATTGACAACCACTGCCGTTCTACAAGCAACAAGGCTCTAATGTTTATCTCTTGGATTCCTGATACACGATGCATGGTTGATCGCCTGACAACCGAGCGCTCGCCTGACAACCGAGCCAGCCATTCCGTGAGATCAGAGTCTTCGTGGTATAGGCTAGAACTGATGGCGGCATTCAAGAGAATCCGGAAGGTCTAACCTTGTCTGTGGTATTCTGAGTAGGATTCAATGATGGAATGCCTGTGACGTGCTTCAAACTCGCGATTGTGGGGCGTTAGTGACAGACGCAAAAGAATCACTGGATTCTATTCCGACATGATCGAGAACCGACAGCTGGATAGCCGTGCCGTGACAGGGTGCGTTGAACATTTCCACTGAGAGGATGGGAGGTAGCCACTGACAACGGTGAAACCCTTGCATAATGCTTGCCATGGAAAGGAGTAAGAAGGATTGGATGAAGACAGTAGGAAAGCAGAGAGACGGAAGGGACAAAGCATCTCCATTCGCTTATCTGAAGTTCTCACCAATGGGATACATAAGTATCTCTATCTTTATCTTTATGTTTTATTCATATATCATCCATAACCATTTGAGTCTGCCTGACTAAGATTTACAAGGTGACCATAGCTTGCTTCATACCAACAATCTCCGTGGGATCAACCCTTACTCGCGTAAGGTTTATTACTTGGACGACCCAGTGCACTTGCTGGTTAGTTGTGCGAAGTTGTGTTTATGCCATGGTATTGAGCACCAAGTCTTTGGGGCCATTACTAGGGATTATTTGAGTTGTGAAAAGTAGTGATCACAGTTTCGCACACCACCGACCATCTTGATTTGAGTTTCCGAGGAAAGAGTTTCAGTCTAGAGTTGTTGAGAAGCACATGTTGCCCTTCTTCGAAACTTCTGGGTACCAAATTGAGATCATGTCTCCTTTTTGCTTTTTCCTTATAGATCTTGGTATTTTCATAGGCTTGAGATATAAATTCTTCCAATTCTTGAAGCTGCAGGACCCTTTTTTCACCAGCAGCAGTGCTATCTAGGTTCAGTGTTTTAAGGGCCCAGGAGTCCTTGTGCTCCAGCTCTAATGGCAAGTGACAAGCCTTACCATACACCAGTTGATATGGGGACATCCCAATTGGTGTTTTGAAGGCTGTTTTGTATGCCCAAAGAGCATCATCTAGCTTCTTCGCCCAGTCCTTTCTTGATATCCCCACAGTTTTTTCCAGAATCCTTTTCAACTCTCAATTAGATATCTCTGTTTACCCACTTGTTTGAGGATGATAAGGTGTGGCAACCTTATGCTTCACCCCATATCGCAGGAGTAGGGCTTCTAATGGTCTATTGCAGAAATGGCTTCCTCCGTCACTGATGAGGGCTCGTGGGACTCCAAACCTGGTGAAGATATTCATTCAAAGAAAGTTTATGACTACCTTGTTGTCATTAGTTGGGGTCGCCACTGCCTCCACCCACTTAGATACATAGTCTACTGCAACCAAGATAAACTTGTTTGAATATGAGGGTGGGAATGGTCCCATGAAATCAATTCCCCATACATCAAACAGTTCAAGCTCTAGAATGTATTGCTGTGGCATCTCATTTCTCTTGGGTAGGTTGCCAGCCCTTTGGCATTCGTTGCAGCTTCTCACTAATTCCTTAGCATCTTTGAAGATAGTGGGTCAGAAGAAACCACATTGCAGCACCTTTGCGGCAGTTCTTTCTCCTCCAAAGTGACCTCCATAACTAGCACTATGGCAACTCCACAGGACCCTTCGTCCTTCTTCTTCTGAGATGCACCTCCTAAAGATTCCATCTAAGCATTTCTTAAAGAGATAGGGTTCATCCCAAATGAAATACTTGGCATCATTGATGAGTTTCCTTCTTTGATATTTGTTGATTCCAGGGAGTAAGTCACCGGCTGCTTTAAAATTGGCAATATCCGCAAACCATGGTGCTTTATGAATCATCATTAGCTGCTCATTCGGGAAGAATTCATTTACACTTGTATCATGGGCATCATCCTTCTCACAAGGGATTCTGGATAGATGGTCTGCCACTTTGTTCTCCACACCCTTTTTGTCTCTAATTTCAATGTTGAACTCATGCAACAATAAGATCCATCTGATTAGTCTTGGTTTTGACTCTTGTTTGGCAAATAGATATTTGAGTGCTGTGTGATCAGTGAAAACAATAACTTTAGAGCCAATAAGATATGATCTAAATTTGTCAAATGCAAAAACTATTGCCAGCAACTCCTTTTCGTTAGTGGTATAATTCCTTTGAGTATAATTAAGGACCTTGCTGGCATAGTATATCACATGCACCAAATTTTCTTTTATCTGCCCTAACACTGCCTCAACTGCGAAATCAGATGCATCACACATCAGTTTAAATGGTAAATTCCAATCAGGTGGGGTGATGATAGGAGCTAAGGATAGCCTCTTTTTCAAGTTTTCAAATGCTAGCATGCATTTCTCATCAAAAATAAATGGTGTATCAGACATTAGGAGATTGCTTAAGGGCTTGGCTATCTTTGAAAAATCTTTAATAAACCTTCTGTAGAAGCCAACATGTCCTAAAAAGCTCCTAATCGCCTTGACATCACTTGGTGGAGGTAACTTTTCAATTAGCTCCACCTTAGCTCTGTCTACCTCAATGCCTTGATTAGAAACTTTATGGCTAAGAACTATTCCCTCTGTCACCATGAAATGACATTTTTCCCAGTTCAAGACTAAATTGGTTTCTTGACATCTTTTTAATACCAAGGCAAGATGGTTTAGGCAATTAGGGAATGAATCTCCAAATACTGAGAAGTCATCCATGAAAACTTCAATGAACTTCTCTATCATATCTGAAAAGATGGAGAGCATGCAGCATTGAAAAGTTGTGGGTGCATTACATAGCCCAAATGGCATGCGCCTGTAGGCAAACACTCCATATGGGCAGGTGAATGATGTTTTCTCTTGGTCTCTTGGATCAACCACTATTTGGTTATATCCTGAATAACCATCTAGAAAACAATAATATGCATGTCCCGCAAGTCTTTCCAACATTTGATCCATGAAGGGAAGTGGGAAATGATCTTTTCTTGTGGCTTCATTGAGCTTCCTGTAGTCAATACACATTCTCCAGCCTGTGATGGTTCTTATAGGGATTAGCTCATTCCTTTCGGTGGGCACCATAGTGATTCCTCCTTTCTTGGGAACCACTTGAACTGGACTGACCCATTGGCTATCTGAAATTGGATAGATTACTCATCCCTGCCACAATTTCATAACTTCTTTTTTCATTACTTCCTTCATTGCTAGATTTAACCTTCTTTGGGGCTGAATGGATGGTTTGGCACTTTCTTCCAGGAGTATCTTATGCATGCATATGGCTGAACTGATTCCTTTCAAGTCAGCAAGTGTCCATCCAATGGCATCCTTATGCTTTTGTAAGACTTGAAGCAACTCTTCCTCTTGTTCTTGGCTGAAGGCTGAATTTATGATCACTGGATAACTTTTATTTTCTCCCAAGTATGCATACTTGAGAGTGGTTGGCAGTGCTTTAAGCTCCAGTTTGGGCACTTCTTTTCTTTCCTCCTTTTTTTCTAGCATGCCTTGAACATGTATTTCAGCGGCTGCAGCTTCTTTGCTTACTGCTAATTCTTCTTCTATTGATGCTTCAAGTTCTTCTTCAAGAGTTTCTTGTACCAAAGCTTCTACGGAGTCCAACCTCATACATTCTCACAATGAGTTATGTGGGTAACTCATGGCCTTAAACACATTGAATGTCATTTTCTCCTCATGTAATCTAAGGATAAGTTCACCCTTTTGGACATCAATAATGGCTCCGACAGTGGCTAAAAATGGCCTTCCCAGGATGATGGAAGTCTTAGCTCCTTCCTCCATTTCTAATACCACGAAATCTGCTGGAAAGATGAAGTCTCCCACCTTCACCAACAAATCTTCTACTATCCCATGGGGAAATTTAAATGATCTGTCTGCTAGTTACAGGGCCGTTCTTGTTGGTTTGGCTTCCTCAATCTTCATTTTTTTCATCATTGCTAGAGACATTAGATTTATGCTGGCTCCTAGATCACATAAAGCCTTTTCCACAGTGATTTCCCCAATGATACAAGGGATTTGGAAACTCCCACGATCCTTCAATTTCTGGGCAATTTGTGTTGGATGATGGCGCTGCATTCTTCCGTGAGCACCACCGTTTCATTATTCTTCCAGCTTCTCTTTTTGGTCATTAATTCCTTCAAGAACTTGGCATAGAGTGGCATTTTCTCTATTGCTTCAGCAAAGGGTATGTTTATTTGTAGTTTCTTGAAGATTTCCAAGAATCTTGAGAATTGGTTGTCCTCTTCCCTCTTCTTTAATTGCAGCTGCTGGGGGTATGGAGCCTTTGAGAAGCATGGTTTGAGTGCTTCTCCTTCTTGATGTTGCTTAGGGTTTGAGGGTTGAGCTTCCTCATGTCCTTTGTTTTCTTCATCCAATTTCTTCTCTGGTGGTTTCTTGTGGGTCTCCTTCAATTCCTTCCCACTTCTGAGGGTGATAGCTTGACATTCCTCCTTTGGTATTGAGTTAATATTGCTACAATTGTTATGTTCAGGGGCTTGCTTGAATAAGAATTTAATCTGTGTTTCTAGTTTCTTGATGGCAGCATCTTGATTCTACATGTTGGATTGCACTTCTTCCCGAAAAGCTTTACTATCTTGAATTTCCTTGCATAGATTTTCAAGTAGAGCCTCAATCTTTGATAATATCTTATCTGTTAATGATAGTGGGTTGAGATTAGGTGGTTGAGAAGATTGGTTAGATGGATGTTGGTAAGATCTCTGTGAGGTGTGTTGATGAGTTGCATTGTTGTCGGAGTTGAGGTTGTGGCATCTCTGATCTTGCCCTTGGTCTTGTTGGTTTCCCCATCCAAAGTTGGGGTGATTTCTCCTTCTTGAGCTGATGATAAAGTGATGGCTGCTGCAACTTGGTTTTCCTCCACCTTCTTGGTGAGATCTACTAGCTGCTTGGTGATCATCTTATTCTGAGCTAACAATGCATCCATGTGGTTCAGCTCTATTACTCCTCTGGTGTTACTTCTTTCGGAGGCATAGAAGTAGTCATTCTCAGCAACTGTCTCAATGACATCTATGGCTTCTTCAATGGTTTTCTTCTTGTTTAGAGAGCCTCCTGATGAATGATCCACAACCTTCTTTGACTCATAGGAAAGACCTTCATAGAAGATGTGAAGTTGAACCCATTCATTGAGCATATTTAGTGGGCATCTTCTTGTTAGGTCTTTGAACCTCTCCCATGCTTTATAAAGAGTCTCACCATCTTGTTGCCTGAAAGTTTTCACCTCAGCTCTCAGCCTGTTGATCCTTTGAGGAGGGTAAAATCTTGCCAAAAACTTGTTCACCACATCTTCCCAATTTGTTAAGCTCTCCTTTGGGAAGGATTCAAGCCATTTGGATGCCTTGTCCCTGAGTGAAAAAGGGAACAAGAGCAACCTATAGACATCTGGATGGACTCCATTGGACTTCACAGTGTCACAAATTCTCAGGAAGGTGGTTAGATGTTGTTTGGGGTCTTCTTGAGCACTCCCTCCAAATGAACAATTGTTCTGAACAAGAGTGATGAGCTGGGGTTTTAGTTCGAAATTGTTGGCATATATGGTGGGCTTCTGAATGCTACTTCCACAGTTTCCTGGATTAGGATTGATATAGGAGCCCAGAACTCTCCTTTCTTGCCTAGCATGGTTTGCATGGCCTTCTCTAGCATGGTTGTGAGCTTCTTCTTCATGATTGTTCTCCAAATTCTCTTCCATGTTGGGTTCAAAGTACTCTTCCTCTTCTTCCTCAGCACCAATAATTTTTTTCCCTCTTGCTTCCCTTCTTAATCTCCAAAGGGTCCTTTCAGGTTCTGAATCGAAGAATGTTGAAACTCCTTCTCTTCTCCCTGTCATACAACAGATAGATTGCACAACAGGAGATAAAATGAAGAAACTATTCTTGTTAGAGTAATTGTTAGTGTGAGTAATGCAATTTATCAAACAGTTAGTGGGTTAGTGAGCAGAATTGTAATTATCAAAGAAAGAAAGAACGAAAAATAAAGAGGGTGAAGGGGGTGAGGAAAAAATTAAAACAAACTAAAAGAAATTGACTGAATCAAATAAACAAAAAGAAAAATGCTCAATCTAGTGATCTTCAAACTTAATCATTGTTGATTCAAAATCAATCCCCGACAACGGCGCCATAAACTTGATGCATGAAAACTTGTCTCTCAACAAATTTCCCTTCGGCAAGTATACCGAATTGTCGTCAAGTAAAACTCACAATAGAGTGAGGTCGAATCCCACAAGGATTGATTGGTCAAGCAACTTTAGTTAGAAGAATATGCTAGTTGAGCTAAACAGAATTTAGATTGAGAACTTGCAGAAATTTAAATGTCTGGAAAGTAAATAATAGAAATTAAAGTGCAGAAAAAAAAGTGTTGGGAGGATTACATGTCACTATATCCGCCCAAACCCCAATTTGGTCCAACATGAGAAAGCATTTCTAGCATGATCTCTTCATCCCTTTTCCAAGGCTCAAAGGAGATCCAATTATGGAGATTTTCTTTTCCAAGACAACTAACCAATTGAATTAAGATCGAAAGCTTTCTAGTAAGATCAAGAGAAAAGAAAGAAGAAGAAGAATGAAAACTATAATTGATCCATCAAATTATAACAGAACTCCCTAACCCAATGAAAGGGGTTTAGTTGTTCATAGCTCTAGAAATGAAAAATGGCAGAAAAGAAGAATCCATGCTAAAAGTGCAAAAAAGAAAATCTATAGAGAGTAGTTCCCAAAAGTGCCAAGCTTCTCTATTGTTCAAAACTACTCCTATATATACTACTCCTCTTGATCTTCTAGTGAGTTCTTCAAGTCTTGGATGTGGGCTCTGGATCTTGAGTTGAAGCAGTTCTCATCTTTAGTGGGCCCAGCTTGTAGAGAAATATGAATTAGGCTTAGGTATTTAGTGAGATTAACGTTGAGTGCCATTGTGGGTTCGAGAACGTTAGTGGCATTCACTTTTTCCACTAACGTTCCACCCTTATGTACCCACGTTAACTCCAACGTTAGTGGTCTTAACGTGACCACTAACGTTGCCTTCTCAATTTTTGGCCAACGTTATTGGGACTCACTTTTCCCAATAACGTTGGCTTATACCCATTCGCAAACGTTATTGGGAATCACTTTTCCCATTAACGTTGCTTGGTGCCTTTTGTTCCTATGTTAGAGTTCACGTTAGTGTAGCTAACGTGACTCTTAACGTGGGTGTGTCTCACCTTCGAAAGCATTAGTAACACTCACCTTTGTCACTAACGCTCCAAATGCCCAAATTCTCTACGTTAGAACTCACGTTAACTAAGTTAACGTGGCTCTTAACGTAGTAGTGATGCCATCTTCCAACGTTAGTGACAAAAGTGAGTGTCACTAACGCTAGCTCTTTGATCTCAACTCAACGTTAACTTTCACGTTAATGGTCTTAACATGAAAGTTAACGTAGGAAATGCTAGTTGGTCCAACGTTAGTGACAAAATTGAGTGTCACTAACGTTGGCTTTTATTTTCCTCTTCCACGTTAGAGTTCACGTTAACTAAGTTAACGTGACTCTTAACGTGGATCATTGCCAAGTTCTCCAACGTTACTGGTGTTCACTTTTATCACTAATGTTGGAGGAAAATGTTATTGGTGTTCATGTTTTCTCTTAACGTTGGAGTTTCCTTTTGCTTCTACGTTAACTACCACGTTAACTTAGTTAACGTGGCAAGTAACGTGAGCTATGGATGGCTTCGCAGGCGTTATTGGTGATCACTTTTCTCACTAATGTTGTAAGCTTTTTACCATTCCACGTTAGTGTTCACGTTAACCTAACTAGGTTAACGTGAATACTGATGAGCGGATAATTTATACGCTTTTTGGCATTGTTTTTAGGTAGTTTTTAGTATGATCTAGTTACTTTTAGGGATCTTTTCATTAGTTTTTATGTTAAATTCACATTTCTGGACTTTACTAGGAGTTTGTGTGTTTTTCTGTGATTTCAGGTAAATTCTGGCTGAAATTGAGGGACTTGAGCAAAACTCTGAAAAAGGCTGACAAAAGGACTGCTGATGCTGTTGGAATCTGACCTCCCTGCACTCAAAATGGATTTTCCGGAGCTACAGAACCCCAATTGGCGCGCTCTCAACGGCGTTGGAAAGTAGACATCCAGGGCTTTCCAGCAATATATAATAGTCCATACTTTATTCGGAAATTGACGACGTAACTTGGCGTTGAACGCCAAGTTCATGCTGCTGTCTGGAGTTAAACGCCAGAAAAACGTCATGATCCGGAGTTGAACGCCCAAAACACGTCATAACTCGGAGTTCAACTCCAAGAGAAGCCTCAGCTCGTGGATTGATCAAGCTCAGCCCAAACATACACCAAGTGGGCCCCGGAAGTGGATTTATGCATCAATTACTTACTCATGTAAACCCTAGGAGCTAGTTTATTATAAATAGAACATTTAACTAATGTATTTGATATCTTTTGATCACTTTAGATCTTAGGATCAGATCTCTGGATGCCTAGTCCTTAGACCTTGGGGGCTGGCCTCTCGGCCATGCCTGAACCTTTCACTTATGTATTTTCAACGGTGGAGTTTCTACACACCATAGATTAAGGGTGTGGAGCTCTGCTGTACCTCAATTTTCAATGCCATTAAGATGATATCCTATTCAATTCTATTTATTCCTATTTCAAGATATACGTTGCACTTCAACTTGATGAATGTGATGATCCGTGACACTCATCATCATTCTCACCTATGAACGCGCGTGATTGACAACCACTTCCGTTCTACTCTAGGCCGGGCACATATCTCTTAGATTCCCCAACAGAATCTTCGTGGTATAAGCTAGATAGATGGCGGCATTCATGAGGATCCGGAAAGTCTAAACCTTGTCTATGGTATTCCGAGTAGGATTCTGGGATTGAATGACTGTGACGAGCTTCAAACTCCTGAAGGCTGGGCGTGATGACAAGCGCAAAAGAATCAATGGATTCTATTCCAACCTGATTGAGAACCGACAGATGGTTAGCCATGCGAGTGACAGCCGCAGAGGACCATTTTCACTGAGAGGATGGGATGTAGCCACTGACAACGGTGATGCCCTACATACAGCTTGCCATGGAAAGGAATAAGAAGGATTGAGTTGAAGCTGTAGGAGAGCAGGCGTCCTTGAGCCATACAGTATCTCCATTCGCTTATCTGAAATTCCCACCAATGAATCTGCATAAGTATTCTATCCCTTTTATTATTTCTATTTTATTATTTCTATTTTCGAAACCATAAATAAATTTAATCTGCCTGACTGAGATTTACAAGGTGACCATAGCTTGCTTCATACCAACAATCTCTGTGGGATCGACCCTTACTCACGTAAGGTATTACTTGGATGACTCAGTGCACTTGCTGGTTAGTTGAGCGAGACTGTGAAGTTGATTTTAGACCATGGTATTGTGTACCAAGTTTTTGGAGCCATTACCGGGGATTGTTTTGAGTTAGAAAAGAATGAATCACAATTTCGTCCACCAAATACTAACGTGGTTCTTCCTTGCTTTCTTTGCCCTGGAATCAAGCAATTAAAGTGCATCAAAGCTCTAGCCAAAGTCATGAGATTATACATCATCAATTTATCATGAATTTCTAGCAAAATTCTCATGAAATCATGCAAAGTTCACACTAGTTGCTTGAATCAAGGTGTGAGTGTATTTTCATCCAAAACTTGTCTTATTCACTAAGAAAATGCATGAAACTACCATAAAATAGTAAAGAAAAGGTCAGTGAAACATGCCTAGATGCCCTGACATCAATCTTGTGCTCAATTTAGTTGGTTTTATACATTATTCTCACACTTATTCATTGAATTTGCATGTTTTACATTTTCCTTCATAATTTTGTGATATGATTGAAAACATGCTTCTTTGGCCTTAAATTTTCTAATTTTAATCCTCTCTTATTACTATTCGATGCCTTGATATGTGTGTTAAGTGATTTCAGGGTTTACAGGGCAGGAATGGCTTAGAGGACGGAAAGGAATCAAGCAAAAGTGGAAGGAATACAAGAAATTAAAGGAATTGCTAAGCTATCAACCCAGACCTCTTCGTTCTAAATCGATCATAACTGGAGCTACAGAGGTCCGAATGAGGCGGTTTCAGTTGCGTTGGAAAGCTAACATTCGGGGCTTCGAAATGATATGTAATTTGCCATAGTTGCCTTGTTGCTAGGCGACGCGTATACGTGGATGACGTGTACTCGTGGATAGTGCGGCAGACAAGCGACGCGTACGCGTGATGGAGCCACGTGCTGTACGTATCAGAAATTGCTGGGGGCAATTTCTGGGCTGTTTTTGGCCCAATTTCATGCCCAAAAACACAGATTAGAGGCTGGAAGTGGAGCAAAATCAGGCATATACATTTTTCATTATTCAAATTTTATGTTTCAAATGTATATTCTAGAGAGGCCTCTCTCCTCTCTCTAGGTTTTAGGATTTCTCTTAGTTAGGTTTATTTCTTCTCAAATTCAGGTTCAATTTTCCTTTAATTTAGTTTCTCTTCTACTTTTATTTGTTGTAGCATTCTAGTTTGCCTATTTTCCTTGTTGATTACTTTATGTTGACAATTTAGTTTATGAATGCTTCATGTTAGATTCAATTTCCATATTAATGTAATTTGAGGTATTTTATGTTTATTGCTTCTTCCTTCAATTGTCCTCATTTATATTTGCAATTGGTTATTTAGATTTAATATTCTCTTATTAATTTTCTATGTTTTTATTTTGCGCCTTCCAAGTGTTTGAAAAAATGTTTGGCTGGATGCTAGAGTAGATTTTTATCCTATTGGCCTTGGTTGAGTAATTGGTGACACTTGAGTTATCAAACTCCTTTGTTAATTGATAATTGAAAGTTGCTAGTTGATTTAGATTCCACTAAAGCTAGTCTTTCCTTAGGAGTTGACTAGGACTTGAGGAATCAAATTGATTCATCCACTTGACTTTCCTTCATAATTAGAGGGTTAACTAAGTGGGAGCAATGGATAATTGATGTCACAATTGAGGAAGATAACGAGGATAGGACTTCTAGTTCTCATACCTTGCCAAGAGCTTTTATAGTTGTTATTTTATCCCCTTTGCATTTACTCTTCTTATCTCTTAATCCAAAACCCCAAAATATACAACTCATAACCAATAGCAAGAATACTTCCCTGCAATTCCATTGAGAGACGGCCCGAGGTTTGAATACTTCGGTTATTAATTTTATGGGTTTGTTACTTGTGACTAACAATCTTTTGTATGAAAGGATTTTAGTTGGTCTAGAAACTTTACTTGCAACGAGAATTTATTGTAAAATTCTAGACCACACAAAAATCTGATCATCAAGTTTCTCTGGGTAACAGAACCGTGGCTTGCCACCATGTGTTATAGGTTAAAACTCGAAACTTTGTTGACCCTACGTCGTAAGGGTGAAATTCTCGGGAATGGATATCCCCCATTGAGTGATATATTAATGAATGAATGATTGTATAAATGATGAATGAATGAGAAATCTATGCATAGACTAATGGGGATGCACGACGAGGGACAGTCTAAGGTTTTTGGACTTGTCGGGTTGGCTGGATAACCGACTGATGAGCCTCATCAGCTATAGGATAGGTATACATCATGTGCATTTGCTTGTTTTGTCTGATATGCATTACATTGGATTGCCTAACTGAATATATATCATGCTACCTGTTGATGACAAGTCATCATATACCCATTTTTCAAGCTAATTTCACTTGTTTTGTTAACATTTATGCACTTTCTTGTATCCTAAGTAAGTGATTTGGAGTGAAAATGCATAACTTCTTTAAATCAAGCAACCACCATGAAATTAATGATAATCCATGAGGTTTAAGCTAATTTTAATTGGATTTTAATTGATTTATAAGCCTCTTGAATTTAGTAATACTTTGAGTGGTTGTTTTGGTTTATTGTAGGTGAAGAAAAGAAAAGAAAAGGAAAAGCGTGGCCTAAGAAGTGTAGCCTAAGGATAGGAAAGCGTGGCCAAAGCAATATGAAGCGTGCCACATGCAAAGGGGGAGGCAACATTGCCCTCCACAAGGGCACACTGCCCTCTAGGAAGGCAACATAAAGGAACCAACCAAGGAAGGCAAATCTGCCCTGCCCACTACAAGGGCAGAGCACAAAATGTGCCTTGAGACCAAGAGGAAGAGAACCTTGCCCTGCCCTTGTGGAGGGCAGAATCGGGCTCTCCAAGGAAGAAATTCAAGAGAAAAATGTCACCCATGCATGCTACAAGGTTCGAACAAGGAACCATGAGGAAGCTAGGACTTAAGGATGAGTGCCGTGCCAAGAAGCCAAGGAAATTAATTGAATTTGTGCCCCAGCCGTGTTTCGAACACGGGACGTGGAAGAGGGAACTCTGCCCTGCCCTTGGCGCGGGCAGGGCAGCATTTGGATTGGCGCACGATTTGGTGCACCACACACAAATCTGGCGCACCAAATCCTCTCCTGGCAGCATCTGGCGCGCGCAACACTCGTTCCTGGCAGCACCAACTTTTCCTGCCCTGCCCTTGGCGCGGGCAGGGCAGCGTTTTGCGTTCCTGGCGCACCACGCACGAATCTGGCGCACCAATCTTCGACCCTGGCAGCACCAAAGCGCACACTCCTCAATCTGGCAGCACCACAATTTTCCGCCCTGCCCTTGGCGCGGGCAGGGCAGCGTCTCACGCATTAGGGCGCACCAAACTCGCACCAGCCGCACCAAGGCCGCACCAATCTCATGCACCAAGCACCAATTTTCTGCCCTGCCCTCCACAAGGGCAGGGCAGCCTCCTGGGAGTGACTTTTAATGGGCCAAAAATTCAAATTAAATCCCCACTTTAATTCCTTTCTTCACCAAATCAAAAGCCCATCCAAATCCCAAAACCCAAGAATAGAAAGTGTATAAATAGGAGTTAGTTTGATGTAATTAGGACCTTTAACCCCCACTTTTGAATTTTCACTTTTGACTTTTACCTTGGAATTTTACTTTCATCTTTCCTTTGAGCTCTTGCAATTGTTCTTGAGAGACTTGACCGAGCACTAAGAGGATCAAGGGAGAATTGACTGATCTCCTTCCTCATTCTTACTCGGACAATTCTACTCTTCTGTTTTTGAGTTTTGGGTGTGTGAAATTGAGGAAATTCTGTCTCAACTCCCATTCAAACTCTTTTCACTTTGTTTTCTGCATAATTCAATTCTATTTCTGTTCTTCTATTGCCTCTTCTTTAATTTTCTGTCAATTGCTTTGATAATTCAGATCTGGGAAGGAAATTGGGTTTTAGGCTCTGCTACCTAAGCCCTTGAGTCCTGAGATCAAAATTCACTTGGGTTCTTCTGTGAACCTCTGCTATATTTATTTCCTTTCTGTTTGAATGCTTATTGCTTCTGATTCAATTTTTGCTCTCTTACTTGTTGCAATTTACTTTCTCTTGGTTTAGATTCTGCAATCCCAGTCCTCAAACCCCTTTTATATTCAAGCCATTTATCTTTCTTGCCATTTAAGTTACTGCAATTTAAGTTTCTTGCACTTTAAGTTTCAGTCATTTACTTTCTTGCTCTTTAAGATTCTGCAGATTTACAATTCTGTTCTTTAATTTACTGCACTTTTCCCTTCCCCTTTTACATTTACTGTCATTTACTTCTTGTCAAACACAAATCACTCAACCAAAACTTGATTCGCTTGACTAAATCACCCACTAAACTAAAATTGCTCAATCCTTCAATCCCTGTGGGATCGACCTCACTCATGTGAGTTATTATTACTTGATGCGTCCCGGTACACTTGCCGGTGAGTTTTGTGTTGGATCGTTTTCCACACATCAAGTTTTTGGCGCCGTTGCCGGGGATTGAAATAGATTGACAATGATTAAGTGAAGTGGAGGTCTAGATTAAGCACTTTTTCTTTTCTGTTTCTCTAACACACTAACTGTTTGAGAAATTGCCTCTATTAACCCACTAACAATTTATCTCAAATAACTGCACTTAATTCTCAAGCGTGTTGTTGTTTGGCCATCCTGATTGTTTGCATTTTCACAGGAAATCAAGTTTCTACAGACAAAGGGGTATCATGACATGAAGCCACCACTCATTACACTCATCAAGAACAATTGTTCCTATGACGGAAATCCGTCGGAAGATCCTCAGCAGCACATATCCACTTTTCTGAAGACTTGTAATGCAGTCAAAACTGATGGCTCAGATCATGACACTTATAAGATCCTGTTATTCCCCTTCTCATTAAAGGGTGAAGCTGCACAATGGTTCGAAACTTTTCCCCAAGGAAGTATCACTAGTTGGGATGATTTGGTTACCAAATTTCTGGCCAAATTCACCTCATCTAGACAGATCATCCAGCTGAAAGAGGAGGAACATCTATTCACACAAGGGGACAAAGAACCACTCTTTAAGGCCTGGGAAAGATACAAGAAAGCGACTGATAAAGTGGGCTTCCGAGCATTCTACGAAGGTTTGATCCCAGAAACAAGAAAAGCAGTGGATTACTTCTCAGATGGCCTACTCAAAGCAACAACAACTGCCCAAGGAATTTCAGACTTCAATGACAAAGAAGTCAACAACCAACACTCATTTGAGAAATCACAGAATGCAATCCCAGAAAAAGAAGTGACGAATGTTGAAGGGGCGAATGCGTTCAAGGACCTAAACGGACAAATGCACCATCAAACACAGCAAAATATGGAACTGCCTGCTGCAGTGAATGCCAAATTTCCACCATGGAGACCTCATTCCTATCTGAGAATAAGGGAGCCTCAACATCCAGAACAAGGAAGTTTCCACCAAGGCAACCTCATGATCACAAACAATCAATATCACACACCCACTAGTACCATTCAAAGCCAACCCTCACAACACAGACACTCCCAAACCCATCTCAACTGGAGAAGGAGTGAGTACCAAAACCACAGACCAAGGGAATTCCATTATAACAACCCGAACTTCATAAACCATCAAAAACACCATTACAGCAATAACAACCATTACATGCTACCACCACACCCACCCTTCCTACCTTCCACATGTCATAACCAACCAACCTCACAAGACTCTCAGAGAATCACAAACTTGGAGATCCTAATGGAGAGAATGATGAAACATCAAGAGGAAACAACAAGGAACCAAGAGATGTTAACGAGAGGAATTGAGGAGCAGATAGCTCAACTGGTGAAATACTTTGCAGAAATGAGTGAGAAGAAACCAGATACTTTCTTCAAAACCATTGAAGACAAACCAACCAACAACAAAGATGCTACAAAGAAGGAAGGATGGAAAGGGATCATAGAGGACAATGAGAAAATACTGGACAAAGGAAGCACCAGCCAAGAAAAACACAACAAGGAATTCTTTCAAGAAGAAGCAGAGGATAGAACTAAAGAAAAGCAAAAAATCCTCACTGGAAAGTTTTCACCAGGGGATCGAGTGATGATCAACATTCAAACCATGAAGGTGTTCCCACAGTTGTCTGAGCATTACATTGTGACTAAGATCTTTCCACAAGAATCTATAGAGGTCATCAAAGAGGAAACCGGAAGGAAGTTCACAGTAAAGAAAGACAAGCTAAGGCACTGTGATTTTCAACCTCCATGATCAGCAGAACAGAAGATGTCAAGCTAATGACAATAAAAGAGCGCTTGTTGGGAGGCAACCCAACCTGAGGTAGTTTCTTTTCATAGCTTTTCCAATAAAAATGTTGAGTAATTGGAGTGGATTGCAAGGAGCTAAGTTTGGTGTTGCACACCAAAACAATTTGAGGGAGAATGAAAATTTCTAAGTTTGGTGTTCCACCAAAAATATCATTTAAAAACACATTCCCACCTCTTGCATGATTTTAGCTCCAAGCAATCAAACACATTATTCAACTGTTGAATTGTTTTCTAGCTTTTATTTCATTAACCTTTAGCAAGGATACATGGTTTCAAATATGGTTGACTTGTTGCATCTGAGGCAGTGGCAAACAATTAAGTTTGGTGTCTCTACACAAAAAATCAATCCTAGAGCCACACTCAGTTTATGAACACTAACCATATAACTAAGGGCTTGAGAAGCAAGCAACTTTGAGAACTATGCAGGATATAAGTCAACATTTGAAGATATTATGCATCCTAACTCAAAGAGAACACAACAGAAGGAAAAATCAAAGGGCTGCAACTTCAAAGGTTGTATCTAAACTTAATCCTTGCTGCTGTGAAATGTTTTGAATCTGGAAGCCATTGTTTGTCTTGCTAAAGTGTTTATCTAGCTGCAAGTGAAACTGCTTGTTAAAATGCTAAACCTGCATATTGCTTGTTATCCATCACTTAGCTTGAAAATTGTTTTGTTTCCCTTATGCTTAAATAAAAGAGTTTGGTTTGAATTGAAAAGTAAAATATCCAATGTTGCATAAGTATGAATGGAAGTTGGTGGTGGTATATGTGTTTGATTAAATGCATAACTCATGAAATAATTGTTGCATCATATCATTCTCATCCAATTGTGAGTTAGCTTGCTGTTACAAAGACCCTTCAGTAATGAAACGACCCTTGGTAACAAAAACAGAAAGAAAAGGAAGAAAGAAAAAGCCAAAATGGCAAGAAAAACAAAGAATAAAGGTTGGACACCAATAGCTTGAACCTTAGGACATATGCCTGTGGTGTTCTTGTACTGAGATCTGCTTGGATGAGTAAATTCTAAGGGGTATTTTGAAACCCGGTCACTTAGATCAACTGATTTGGGATGGCCAATTGAAAATCCACAATAAAGAGCAACTTAGATACAGAACAGTTAGTTATCCAAAGAGATGCTGGGCATCAATGATCCTAGGAAGAATTAGTGAGCCATGTGTCTGTGGTGGAAAGATGTTGAGCAAAAGAAAAGAAAATAAAGCCAAAGGCTATGCTGCAGCATTTGACACCCAACCTCTAAAAGAATAATAAGCTTGTTAAGCATTGTAAGCCAAGAAAAGTTAGCAAGGGAGTGAGTAAAAAGTGAGCCTTATAACAGCAAGTTTAGCAAACCTTTGATGCAAAATGTATATTATGTGACAAGAACAATTACTTGAGTTGTCATTGTCTGCATAAATGCCCCATAGACCAAGTTCTGCTATCTGCATAATAAGGATAAGTACTCTTTTCTCATTCATTCCATTTACTCTTAGTTTTGATGCTTGCTTGGGGACAAGCAAGGTTTAAGTTTGGTGTTGTGATGACAAGTCATCATATACCCATTTTTCAAGCTAATTTCACTTGTTTTGTTAACATTTATGCACTTTCTTGTATCCTAAGTAAGTGATTTGGAGTGAAAATGCATAACTTCTTTAAATCAAGCAACCACCATGAAATTAATTATAATCCATGAGGTTTAAGCTAATTTTAATTGGATTTTAATTAATTTATAAGCCTCTTGAATTTAGTGATACTTTGAGTGGTTGTTTTGGTTTATTGTAGGTGAAGAAAAGAAAAGAAAAGGAAAAGCGTGGCCTAAGAAGTGTAGCCTAAGGATAGGAAAGCGTGGCCAAAGCAATATGAAGCGTGCCGCATGCAAAGGGGGAGGCAACATTGCCCTCCACAAGGGCACACTGCCCTCTAGGAAGGCAACATAAAGGAACCAACCAAGGAAGGCAAATCTGCCCTGCCCACTACAAGGGCAGAGCACAAAATGTGCCTTGAGACCAAGAGGAAGAGAACCTTGCCCTGCCCTTGTGGAGGGCAGAATCGGGCTCTCCAAGGAAGAAATTCAAGAGAAAAATGTCACCCATGCATGCTACAAGGTTCGAACAAGGAACCATGAGGAAGCTAGGACTTAAGGATGAGTGCCGTGCCAAGAAGCCAAGGAAATTAATTGAATTTGTGCCCCAGCCGTGTTTCGAACACGGGACGTGGAAGAGGGAACTCTACCCTGCCCTTGGCGCGGGCAGGGCAGCATTTGGATTGGCGCACGATTTGGCGCACCACACACAAATCTGGCGCACCAAATCCTCTCCTGGCAGCATCTGGCGCGCGCAACACTCGTTCCTGGCAACACCAACTTTTCCTGCCCTGCCCTTGGCACGGGCAGGGCAGCGTTTTGCGTTCCTGGCGCACCACGCACGAATCTGGCGCACCAATCTTCGACCCTGGCAGCACCAAAGCGCACTCTCCTCAATCTGGCAGCACCACAATTTTCCGCCCTGCCCTTGGCGCGGGCAGGGCAGCGTCTCACGCATCAGGGCGCACCAAACTCGCACCAGCCGCACCAAGGCCGCACCAATCTCATGCACCAAGCACCAATTTTCTGCCCTGCCCTCCACAAGGGCAGGGCAGCCTCCTGGGAGTGACTTTTAATGGGCCAAAAATTCAAATTAAATCCCCACTTTAATTCCTTTCTTCACCAAATCAAAAGCCCATCCAAATCCCAAAACCCAAGAATAGAAAGTGTATAAATAGGAGTTAGTTTGATGTAATTAGGACCTTTAACCCCCACTTTTGAATTTTCACTTTTGACTTTTACCTTGGAATTTTACTTTCATCTTTCCTTTGAGCTCTTGCAATTGTTCTTGAGAGACTTGACCGAGCACTAAGAGGATCAAGGGAGAATTGACTGATCTCCTTCCTCATTCTTACTCGGACAATTCTACTCTTCTGTTTTTGAGTTTTGGGTGTGTGAAATTGAGGAAATTCTGTCTCAACTCCCATTCAAACTCTTTTCACTTTGTTTTCTGCATAATTCAATTCTATTTCTGTTCTTCTATTGCCTCTTCTTTAATTTTCTGTCAATTGCTTTGATAATTCAGATCTGGGAAGGAAATTGGGTTTTAGGCTCTGCTACCTAAGCCCTTGAGTCCTGAGATCAAAATTCACTTGGGTTCTTCTGTGAACCTCTGCTATATTTTATTTCCTTTCTGTTTGAATGCTTATTGCTTCTGATTCAATTTTTGCTCTCTTACTTGTTGCAATTTACTTTCTCTTGGTTTAGATTCTGCAATCCCAGTCCTCAAACCCCTTTTATATTCAAGCCATTTATCTTTCTTGCCATTTAAGTTACTGCAATTTAAGTTTCTTGCACTTTAAGTTTCAGTCATTTACTTTCTTGCTCTTTAAGATTCTGCAGATTTACAATTTTGTTCTTTAATTTACTGCACTTTTCCCTTCCCTTTTTACATTTACTGTCATTTACTTCTTGTCAAACACAAATCACTCAACCAAAACTTAATTCGCTTGACTAAATCACCCACTAAACTAAAATTGCTCAATCCTTCAATCCCTGTGGGATCGACCTCACTCATGTGAGTTATTATTACTTGATGCGACCCGGTACACTTGCCGGTGAGTTTTGTGTTGGATCGTTTTCCACACATCACCTGTTATATTTGCTACTTGCACTATCTGTTTCCTATTTGTACGTTAAATTGTTTGGTTGCTTATCTCTGCTGAATCATTGGTGATGAAGGAGCGGAGGAAGGGTAAATTTGTCTGGTGTTAATGTTAGGATTAGAGTAGGCAAGTTTAGAACCTTTTAGGGTCACCTACCCCCTTTTATGGCTTCTGCTTAGAGTTTAAGTTTTATAACTATTTGTTGGCATTCTAGGATTGCCTCTGGCATTCACAGGACCTTATATATTATGTGTGTGGCACCTTTACCATGCTAAGAACCTCTGGTTCTCAGCCCGTACTGTAATGTTGTTTTCAGATGCAGGTCTAGAGGCTCCTCGCTAGGCATCTGGATTCCTGAAGCGGAGTAGTCTCTGGGTTATTTTGGAGTACCAGTTTATGTATATATGTACTTAGCTACTTAGCTTTCTTTCCAAGAAACTTGATTATTTTGTCCCTCGTAGAGGTTACAGGAGAGTTAGGGCCTTGTTTCTGTATTTTTGGTATTTTGGGATACTTGTATATGTATGTAAATATTCTCCGGCCAGCCTTGGCTTTGCAGTTTGAGTCAGGAGCTAGTTATACTGTATTCTTGGCTCTCTATTCACTCTCTCGCTTATTCATATCTATAGCCTTTAGGTTTCTTAACACGCAAATAATTCCGTTCTCTGACTGTTGTGTTTTTTCTTTCGCGATTTTGCTTTACCCATTTTTCAAGGCTCCTAGCATATTATATTTTTCCATTATTATTCGTATGTATTTACTGATTAAAGGAATGTAACACCACACTACCTCTGTTCTATGACTTAAGCATAAAGCTCTGTGTAGTAGGGTGTTACATTATGTTATCAGAGCAGTTCGTTCCTATAGAGCCTGAGGATGGACTGACTGTGCTTCTATGCATTCTCTGTGTATGTGTCTGTGTGCTATTGGGATATCTAATATATGTGGCATAAACGTTCATGAGCATGCATTTGGGACATAAAGCACTAGACTTGCGACATTAAGACTGATCAACTTGATATCACTTGTTTGGTGTGTATAGGGACCAGATGTCGACTCGCAGACACGGACGCGGGCGAGGTAGATGCAGAATAGGAAATGTTATGCCTAAAGCGACAGGGAATAATCCTAACCCTGTAGACTTCATGGCTACCCTAGGGAATATGGCTGCGGCTATGCAGGCGATAGCCAAAAGCCCTCGGAAACCAAATAAACAATGGAAACAATGGAAACAACGGCGATGAGGGCCCTATGGCGCTTTCCTCATTCCTGAAGGTTCATCCTCTGACCTTCAGAGGAACCTTGAACCCTACCAATGCAGACAATTGGCTTCAAGCCATAGATTGGGCATTACAGGCCCAACAGGTTCCTGAAGAACAGTGGGTTAAGTTTGGAACCTACCAGCTGCAAGGTGAGGCTCAACATTGGTGGCAGGGCATGAGGAGTATTCTGTAGCCTGATGGAGTTGTAATTTTTGGGAGTTATTTCGAATAGAGTTTTATAAGAAGTATTTTCCCAACTCAGTCAGAAATGCTAAGGAACTTGAATTGCTTTAGTTGAAACAAGGCCAGATGACCATTACTGAGTACACTAGCAGATTTGAGGAACTGTTCCATTTTTCACGGATTTGTCAGGGGGCTCCTGAGGACTTTACTGAGTGGAAATGTATCAAGTATGAGGGAGGTCTCCGGAGCAACATTCTGACCTTCGTTGCACATATGGAGATCAGGGTGTTCTCTGAACTCGTGAACAAGAGTAGGGTGGCTGAGGAGTGTGTGAGAAAGGCTTTCCAGAGAATGCCTTTCCAGAGGACTCCAGGGAGGAACTTTGCACCAAGGGATAGACAATTCAAGCGTAGCGGCTTTGTCCCTCAAAATAATCGAGGGTAAGACAACTTTAGGAGGCCAAATGCCAATGCTAATCAGGGAAGAAGACATGGGAAGTGATGAGCGGATAATTTATACGCTTTTTGGCATTGTTTTTAGTATGTTTTTAGTATCTTTTAGTTAGTTTTTAGTATATTTTCATTAGTTTTTAGTTAAAATTCACTTTTCTGGACTTTACTATGAGTTTGTGTGTTTTTCTGTGATTTCAGGTATTTTCTGACTGAAATTGAAGGTTCTGAGCAAAAATCTGATTCAGAGACTGAAAAGGACTGCAGATGCTGTTGGATTCTGACCTCCCTGCACTCGAAGTGGATTTGCTGGAGCTACAGAAGCCCAATTGGCGCGCTCTCAACGGCGTTGGAAAGTAGACATTCTGGGCTTTCCAGCAATATATGATAGTCCATACTTTGCCCAAGATTTGATGGCCCAAACCTGCGTAGCAATTCGGCCTCAGAAATTCCAGCGTTAAACGCCGGAACTGGCATAAAACTTGGAGTTAAACGCCCAAACTGGCATGAAAGCTGGCGTTTAACTCCAGAAAAGGTCTCTACACGAAAATGCTTCAATGCTCAGCCCAAGCACACACCAAGTGGGCCCGGAAGTGGATTTTTCTGTCATTTACTCATTTCTGTAAACCTTAGGATACTAGTTTACTATTAATAGGATCTTTTGACATTGGATCTGGACCTCATGACATTTTTACACATTTCATTGTATACTTTCCACGGCATGAGTCTCTAAACCCCATGGTTGGGGGTGAGGAGCTCTGCTGTGTCTTGATGGATTAATGCAATTACTACTGTTTCTTATTCAATCATGCTTGCTTCCATTCTAAGATATCACTTGTTCTTAACCCGGATGAATGTGATGATCCGTGACACTCATCATATTCTCAATTATGAACGTGTGCCTGACAACCACCTCCGTTCTACCTTAGATTGAGTAGATATCTCTTGGATTCCTTAACCAGAGTCTTCGTGGTATAAGCTAGAACTGATGGCGGCATTCAAGAGAATCCGAAAGGTCTAAACCTTGTCTGTGGTATTCTGAGTAGGATTCAATGATTGAATGACTGTGACGTGCTTCAAACTCCTAGCAGGTGGGGCGTTAGTGACAGACGCAAAAGAATCAATGGATTCTATTCCGGCCTGACCGAGAACCGACAGCTGATTAGCCATGCTGTGACAGAGCATAAGAACATTTTCACTGAGAGGATGGGAGGTAGCCACTGACAACGGTGAAACCCTACATACAGCTTGCCATGGAAGGAGCCTTGCGTGTTTGAGGAAGAAGACAGTAGGAAAGCAGAGATTCAGAAGATGGAGCATCTCCAAAACCTCAACCTATTCTCCATTACTGCAAAACAAGTAACCATTTCATGTTCTTTTGCTTTTCACAATCAATCCTGATAATTTCTGATATCCTGACTAAGATTTACAAGATAACCATAGCTTGCTTCAACCCGACAATCTCCGTGGGATCGACCCTTGCTCACGCAAGGTATTACTTGGACGACCCAGTGCACTTGCTGGTTAGTTGTGCGGGATTGCAAAAGTGTGATTGCAATTTCGTGCACCAAGTTTTTAGCGCCGTTGCCGGGGATTGTTCGAGTTTGGACAACTGACGGCTTATCTTGTTGCTTAGATTAGGACTGTTTTATTTTTGTTGGTTTAGAGTCTTTTAGTTGAGTCTAGTTTCCTATTTTAAGTTTGGTGTCAATTGCATGCTTGTGTTTTTCTTTTAAAATTTTCGATTTTGCATGTTCTTAGTCCCTTTTTGATTCATAAAAATTCTAAGTTTGGTGTCCTCTTTGTGTTTTTCTTTAAAATTTTCGAAAATTAGTGCTAGATTTTCTAAAAATTTTAAGTTTGGTGTCTTTTTGTTGTTTCTCTCTTTCCTCTTTTCAAAAATCAAATCTTTTTCATAAAAATTTTTTCAATCATATCTTTTTAATTGCTATTTTCAAAATCTTTTTAATTAACTAATTGATTCAGTTCTCAATTTGCTTTGATCTTGTTTTCTTTTTGATTTTCGAATTTTTCTTAATTTCCTTTTATTTTATTTTAATTTTTTTCGTTTAATTCAAAAAAAAAAAAGAAAAAACAAAATTTATCTATTTGCAATCATTATCATTTCCCTTTTGTCCATTATGGACCTAAGAGGGATTGATCAGTCCAAAAGGACTCTGGGGTCATATGCTAACCCCACTACAGCTGCATATGGGAGTAGCATCTGTACACCTCCCATCAAAGCAAGCAGCTTTGAGCTAAACCCTCAACTCATTATCATAGTGCAGCAAAATTGCCAGTATTCCGGTCTTCCACAGGAAGAACCTACTGAGTTTCTGGCACAGTTCTTACAAATTGCTGACACAGTACATGATAAAGAGGTAGATCAGGATGTCTACAGACTGTTACTGTTTCCATTTGCTGTGAAAGATCAAGCTAAAAGGTGGTTAAATAACCAACCTACAGCAAGCATAAAGACATGGAAACAGTTATCAGACAAATTCCTGAATCACTTTTACCCTCCAAAGAGGATGACACAGCTAAGGCTGGACATCCAAGGCTTTAAACAAGAGGATAATGAATCCCTTTATAATGCCTGGGAGAGGTATAGAGGTATGCTTAGAAAATGCCCCTCTGAAATGTTTTCAGAGTGGGTGCAGTTAGACATCTTTTACTATGGGCTCACAGAAAAAGCTCAGATGTCTTTAGACCACTCAGCTGGTGGATCCATACACATGAGGAGGACAATTGAAGAAGCTCAAGAGCTTATAGACACTGTTGCTAGAAACCAATATTTGTACTCTAGCAATGAGTTCTCTCCAAAAGAGGAAGTCATGGCAGTAGTCACTGACCCTAATCCTCAAGAACAGATAATTGAGCTTAATCAACAATTGCTCCTGATGACAGAACAGTTAGCAGAATTTAAAGAAATGCTCCATGATACTAAAGTTGCTAACAAGAGCATAGAACTACAGTTGAATCAGGCAAAACAACAAATATCTAAACAGATAACAGAGGAGTGGGAGAACACTGAATGCCACTGCTCAAAAGAGCAAAAAGCCAAACAAGGAACAATTGACAGAGGATAACCAAACCAATGTTCAAAATCCCTCTGAGGACAATAAGAGCCCAAAGAGGAATTTTATTGGCGTTCAAACGCCAGAAAGGGAAGGAAAGCTGGCGTTAAACGCCCATTCCTTGCCCAGTTCTGGCGTTCAAACGCCAGAAAAGGGGGAAAAGTTGGCGTTAAACGCCCATTTTCCACCCAATCCTGGCGTTCAGACGCCAAGGGAGGATCAGACACCTGAGAGTGCTGACAGTAATCCCTCTAAAAAGGCTTCTTCAACCACTTCTGTAAGGCATAAATCTGCAGCATCTAAGGTTGAAGAATATCAAGCCAGGATGCCTTATCCTCAGAAACTCCGCAAGGCGGAACAGGATAAGCAATTTGCCCGCTTTGCAGACTATCTAAGGACTCTTGAAATAAAGATTCCGTTTGCAGAGGCACTTGAGCAAATACCTTCTTATGCTAAGTTCATGAAAGAGATCTTAAGTCATAAGAAGGATTGGAGAGAAACTGAAAAAGTGTTTCTCACTGAAGAATGCAGTGCAGTCATTCTGAAAAGCTTACCAGAAAAGCTTCAAGATCCTGAAAGCTTTATGATACCATGCACATTAGAAGGTGCTTGCACCAAGACAGCTCTATGTGATCTTGGAGCAAGCATCAATCTAATACCTGCATCCACTATCAAAAAGCTTGGGTTGGCTGGAGAAGTCAAACCAACCAGGATATGCCTCCAACTTGCTGATGGCTCCATTAAACACCCATCAGGCATAATAGAGGACATGATTGTCAAGGTTGGGCCCTTTGCCTTTCCCACTGACTTTGTGGTGCTGGAAATGGAGGAGCACAAGAGTGCAACTCTCATTCTAGGAAGACCTTTCCTAGCAACTGGACGAACTCTCATTGATGTACAACGAGGGGAAGTAACCCTTAGAGTCAATGAGGATGAGTTCAAGTTGAATGCTGTAAAAGCTATGCAGTATCCAGACACACCAAATGACTGCATGGGCGCTGACATCATTGACTCTCTGGTAGAAGAGATCAATATGGCTGAAAGCCTAGAATCAGAGCTTGAAGACATCTTCAAGGATGCTCAACCTGATCAAGAAGAACTAGAGGAAGCAAAGGAATTTTCGAAAATTCCTCAGGAGGAGGATAAACCTCCCAAACCTGAACTCAAACCTCTACCACCATCCCTGAAGTACGCATTTCTGGGAGAGGGTGAAACTTTTCCAGTGATTATAAGCTCTGCTTTAAATCCAAAGGAAGAGGAAGCACTAATTCAAGTGCTAAGGACACACAAGACAGCTCTTGGGTGGTCCATAAGTGATCTCAAGGGCATTAGCCCAGCTAGATGCATGCACAAGATCCTGTTGGAGGATAATGCCAAACCAGTGGTCCAACCACAGAGGAGGCTAAATCCAGCCATGAAGGAAGTGGTGCAGAAAGAGGTCACTAAATTACTAGAGGCTGGGATTATTTATCCTATTTCTGATAGCCCTTGGGTGAGCCCTGTCCAAGTTGTCCCCAAAAAGGGAGGCATGACAGTGGTTCATAATGAAAAAAATGAACTGGTTCCTACAAGAACAGTCACAGGGTGGCGCATGTGTATTGACTACAGAAGGCTCAATACAGCCACCAGAAAGGATCATTTCCCTTTACCATTCATAGACCAAATGCTAGAAAGACTAGCTGGTCATGATTACTACTGCTTTTTGGATGGCTATTCAGGTTACAACCAAATTGCAGTAGATCCTCAGGACCAAGAGAAAACAGCATTTACTTGCCCTTCTGGCGTGTTTGCTTACAGAAGGATGCCTTTTGGTCTGTGCAATGCACCTGCAACCTTTCAGAGGTGCATGCTCTCTATCTTCTCAGATATGGTAGAGAAATTTCTGGAAGTCTTCATGGATGACTTTTCAGTATATGGAGACTCATTCAGCTCCTGTCTTAACCACCTATCACTTGTCCTGAAAAGATGCCAAGAGACTAACCTGGTTTTAAACTGGGAGAAATGTCACTTTATGGTGACTGAGGGAATTGTCCTTGGGCATAAAATTTCAAGCAGGGGAATAGAGGTGGATAAGGCAAAGGTAGAGGTAATTGAAAAATTACCACCACCTGCCAATGTTAAGGCAATCAGAAGCTTTCTGGGGCATGCAGGATTCTATAGAAGGTTTATAAAGGATTTTTCGAAAATTGCAAAACCTCTGAGTAATCTGCTAGCTGCTGACACACCATTTGTGTTTGACACACAGTGTCTGCAGGCATTTGAGACCCTGAAAGCTAAGCTGGTCACAGCACCAGTCATCTCTGCACCAGATTGGACATTGCCATTTGAATTAATGTGTGATGCCAGTGACCATGCCATTGGTGCAGTGTTGGGACAGAGGCATAACAAACTTCTGCATGTCATTTACTATGCTAGCCGTGTTCTAAATGATGCACAGAAGAATTACACAACCACAGAAAAAGAATTACTTGCAGTGGTTGGTGGACGAAATTGTGATCCATGTTCTAATTATTTTGAGATGAAGGCTTCTAAGGGGCACCAGCTGAATTCACAACTCCGTTCAACTAACCAGCAAGTGTACTGGGTCGTCCAAGTAATAAACCTTACGTGAGTAAGGGTCGAATCCACAGAGATTGTTGGTATGAAGCAAGCTATGGTCACCTTGTAAATCTCAGTTAGGCAGATTAAATTGGTTTATAGATTTTCGAATAATTAATAATAATTAGAAAATAAAAAGGGATAGAAATACTTATGTAGATTCATTGGTAGGAATTTCAGTTAAGTATATGAAGATGCTGTAAGGCTCAAGGACGCCTGCCCTCCTACTGCTTCAACTCAGTCCTTCTTACTCCTTTCCATGGCAAGCTGTGTATAGGGGTTCACCATCAGCGGTGGCTACTTTCAATCCTCTCGGGAAAATGGTCCTCTGCGGCTGTCACTCGCATGGCTAATCGTCTGGAGGCATCACCCATGGTTGATGGCTACATCCCATCCTCGCAGTGAAAACTAATGCTCACGCACTCTGTCACAGTACGGCTAATCACTGGTTGGTTCTTACTCATACTGGAATAGAATCCCTTGATTCTTTTGCGTTTGTCACTAACGCCCAGCACTTGCAAGTCTGAAGCACGTCACAGTCATTCATTACCGGAATCCTACTCGGAATACCACAGACAAGGTGAGACTTTCTGGATTCCCAGGATCCTACTCGGAATACCACAGACAAGGTGAGACTTTCCGGATCCTCATAAATGCCGCCATCTATCTAGCTTATACCACGAAGATTCTGTTGGGGAATCTAAGAGATACACATTCAAGCTCTGTTGCATGTAGAATGGAAGTGGTTGTCAATCACGCGCGTTCATAAGTGAGAATGATGATGAGGGTTATTTACTTATCACATTCATCATGTTCTTGGGTGAATATCTTGGAATAAGAATAAGAAAGATTTGAATAAAAGAAAATAGAACTTCATTAATACTTGAGGTACAGCAGAGCTCCACACCCTTAATCTATGGTGTGCAGAAACTCCACCGTTGAAAATACATAAGTAAAAGAGGTTCAGGCATGGCCGAATGGCCAGCCCTCTCCATGATCAAGTGACCGAATATTCTAAGAGATTAAACTGTCAAAAGATGTCTAATACAATAGATAAATGTCCTATATATACTAGACTAGCTACTAGGGTTTACATGAGTAAGTAATTGATGCATAAATCCACTTCCGGGGCCCACTTGGTGTATGTTTGGGCTGAGCTTGTTCAATCCACGAGCTGAGGCTTCTCTTGGAGTTGAACTCTGAGTTATGACGTGTTTTGGGCGTTCAACTCCGGATCATGACGTTTTTCTGGCGTTTAACTCCAGACAGCAGCGTGTACTTGGCGTTCAACGCCAAGTTACGTCGTCATTCTTCGAATAAAGTATGGACTATTATATATTGCTGGAAAGCCCTGGATGTCTACTTTCCAACGCCGTTGAGAGCGCGCCAATTGGAGTTCTGTAGCTCCAGAAAATCCATTTCGAGTGCAGGGAGGTCAGAATCCAACAGCATCAGCAGTCCTTTTGTCAGCCTTTTTCAGAGTTTTGCTCAAATCCCTCAATTTCAGTCAGAATTTACCTGAAATCACAGAAAAACACACAAACTCATAGTAAAGTCCAGAAATGTGAATTTAACATAAAAACTAATGAAAACATCCCTAAAAGTAGCTCAATCCTACTAAAAACTATCTAAAAACAATGCCAAAAAGCATATAAATTATCCGCTCATCAGTGGTTTATGCCATTGACAAGTTTAGATCTTATCTAGTAGGATCCAAGGTAGTTGTGTACACTGACCATGCTGCTCTTAAATACTTACTCACAAAGCAGGATTCAAAACCCAGGCTTATCAGATGGGTGTTGCTTCTGCAAGAGTTTGATATAGAAATAAGAGACAGAAAAGGGACATAGAACCAAGTAGCTGATCATCTGTCCCGAATAGAACCAGTAGCTGGGGCGTCCCTCCCTTCTACTGAGATCTCTGAGACTTTCCCAGATGAGCAACTCTTTGCCATTCAGGAAGCTCCATGGTTTGCAGATATGGCAAACTATAAAGCTGTGAGGTTCATACCCAAGGAGTACAGCAATGTGCAAAGAAAGAAATTAATTTCAGATGCCAAGTACTACCTCTGGGATGAACCATATCTCTTTAAGAGATGTGCTGATGGAGTGATCCGCAGATGTGTACCCAGAGAAGAAGCACAAAGGATCATATGGCATTGCCATAGATCACAGTATGGAGGACATTTTGGAAGTGAGCGAACAGCCACTAAAGTCCTCCAGTGTGGCTTCTACTGGCCTACTCTCTATAAAGATTCCCGAGAGTTTGTGCGTAACTGTGACAGTTGCCAAAGAGCTGGTAACCTGCCTCACGGATATGCCATGCCTCAACAAGGGATATTAGAGATAGAATTGTTTGATGTATGGGGAATTGACTTTATGGGGCCATTCCCACCATCATACTCAAACACTTACATTCTGGTGGCGGTGGACTATGTATCTAAGTGGGTAGAAGCAATTGCTACACCCACTAATGATACCAAGACCGTGCTAAAATTCCTCCAGAAACACATCTTCAGTAGATTTGGTGTTCCCAGAGTACTAATCAGTGATGGGGGCTCTCATTTCTGCAACAAATAGCTATACTCTACTATGGTTAGATATGGAATCCGCCATAAAGTGGCAACTCCGTATCATCCACAGACAAATGGGCAAGCTGAAGTTTCTAACAGAGAGCTAAAAAGAATCCTAGAACGGACTGTGATAGCCCGAAGAAAGGATTGGGCAAAGAGCTTGGATGATGCTCTGTGGACATACAGAACAGCATTCAAGACTCCTATAGGAACCTCTCCATACCAACTGGTGTATGGGAAGGCCTGTCATTTGCCTGTGGAACTGGAACATAAAGCCTACTGGGCAACCAGATTCCTAAACATGGATGCTCAGTTAGCTGGTGAAAAAAGATTGCTCCAGTTAAATGAGCTAGAGGAGTTCAGACTCAATGCCTTTGAAAATGCAAAAATTTATAAGGAAAAGGCAAAGAAGTGGCATGACAAGAAATTGTCAACCAGAGTCTTTGAGCCAGGACAAAAAGTTCTGCTCTTCAACTCCAGGCTCAAATTGTTCCCAGGAAAACTCAAATCCCGGTGGAGGGGTCCGTATGTGATCACAGGAGTGTCACCATATGGATATGTTGAGCTTCAGGATATTGATTCTGACAGAAAGTTCATTGTTAACGGACAGAGAATCAAGCATTATCTTGAAGGCAATTTTGAGCACGAATGCTCAAAACTGAGACTTGAGTGATTCTCAGTGAAGGTCCAGCTAAAGACAGTAAAGAAGCACTTGCTGGGAGGCAACCCAGTCATTAGGAGGTTATATGATTTGTTCTTACAGAGGCAAGTATCAAAAATGAAGGAATTCACAGAGTTACAGAAGGATTCAGCTCAAAAAGCAGAGAAAATGAGCTTACTGGCGAAAAAACGCCAGTAAGGGGCATTTTGGGCGTTAAACGCCAGAATGGGCACCATTCTGGGCGTTTAACGCCAGGTGTGCAGCATCCTGGGCGTTTTGGAAAAACGCCCAGTGATAAAGGTTTTCTGGCGTTTAACGCCAGCCAGGGCACCTGGCTGGGCGTTAAACGCCCAAAAGGGGTAACAAATGGGCGTTAAACGCCAGAATGGGTGCCATTCTGGGCGTTTAACGCCAGAAAGGTGGGGGACCACAATTTTGTTTTCAACTCAGATTTTTCCAAACTTTCCTTTTCTTACCCATACTCTTCTACATAAATGCACTTCAACCTTTCATCATTCACTTTCAAATCTTCACAAATCAAAACCATTCTTCAAATCTATTTCAAATTAATCCCAAATCTTCTTCAAAAACTCACCCTTTTCTCAATTTCTTTACATATCTTCTCAAATCTCCTTTCAAATCTCTCTTTTTTTCGAAAACTCCCCTCCCCACCTTATAAATTCACGTTTGGACCCCTCATTGCCCACGCCATTCGAATTTGCTCCTCTCTCTCTCTCTTCTTTCCTTTCTTTTGCTTGAGGACAAGCAAACCTCTAAGTTTGGTGTGCTTTTCTGTGATCACTGAGCCAAGATTCATCAATATCATGGCTCCTAAGGGAAAACAACCCAATTTAAGAGGCAAGAAAGAGAATAATCCAAAGAATCTTTGGAATCAAGAGAAGTTCTTAACCAAAGAACATGAAGACCATTATCATAAAATAATGGGTCTGAGGTCAGTGATCCCGGAAGTAAAATTTGATCTGAAAGAAGATGAATATCCGGGGATCCAAGAGCAAATTCAAAATAGAGGATGGGAAGTTCTAACCAATCCTGAGACAAAGGTTGGAAGGAACATGGTTCAGGAATTCTACTGAAATCTGTGGCTGATAGATAAGCAGAGAATGACTGGAACCGCTTACCATACCTACAGAACCATGGTCAGAGGGAAAGTTATGTACTTCCATCTGGACAAAATAAGAGAAATCTTCAAGTTACCTCAACTGCAAGATGATCCTGACTCCTTTAATAGGAGGATGGTGAGAGTAGATAAAGGGTTGGATCAAGTTCTAGAGGACATATGCCTCCCTGAAACTAAGTGGATAACCAATTCTAAGGGCGTCCCTAACCAACTCAAGAGGGGAGACCTCAAACCAATTGCAAGAGGTTGGCTAGACTTTATTGGGCATTCCATAGTGCCCACTAGCAACCGTTCTGAGGTCACCATCAAGAGAGCAGTGATGATTCATTGCATTATGCTTGGAAGAGAAGTGGAGGTTCATCATGTGATCGCCTGTGAGATCTACACAATTGCAAATAAGAATTCCACTGTAACCAAACTGGCCTACCCAAGCTTGATCTCCTTGCTCTGCAAAGAGGCTGGGGTGAAGATGGGAGCAGATGAATTCATACCCATTGAACATCCAATCACCAAGAAGTCAATGGAAGGAGCAAGAGGAGCAGGGGCGTGAACTCCAAGAGATGAAACGCCAAAAGCTCTCCTCTCAAGCTGAGGGAGCATCCACTTCTCAAAATCAAGGTTGTTGAGTCCTAACTCTGTGAAAACCTCTATCATTAGGAGCCTATTTTTGCGTTTTTTGTTTTCTATTTTTAGTTTCATTTTATATCTATACTTAAGTCTTGCTCTTAATTCATAATTAATAAAATTTAAAGATTATGCCTTAAAGCTATGAATGTCCTATGAATCCATCACCTCTCTTAAATGAAAAATGCTTTAATCAAAAAAGAACAAGAAGTACAGGATTTCGAAATTTATCCTTGAAACTAGCTTAATTGGTTTGATGTGGTGACAATACTTTTTGTTTTCTGAATGTATGCTTGAACAGTGCATATGTCTTTTGAATTTGTTATTCATGAATGTTAAAATTGTTGGCTCTTGAAAGAATGATGACAAAGGAGACATGTTACTGAGGATCTGAAAAATCATAAAAATGATTCTTGAAGCAAGAAAAAGCAGTGAATACAAAAAAAAAATTCGAAAAGAAAAAGAGAAAAAGAAAGAAAAAGAAAGAAATAAAAGTTGTGATCCAAAGCAAAAAGAGTGTGCTTAAGAACCCTGGACACCTCTAATTGGGGACTCTAGCAAAGCTGAGTCACAATCTGAAAAGGTTCACCCAATTATGTGTCTGTGGCATGTATGTATCCGGTGGTAATACTGGAAGACAGAGTGCTTTGGGCCACAGCCAAGACTCATAAAGTAGCTGTGTTCAAGAATCATCATACTTAACTAGGAGAATCAATAACACTATCTGGATTCTGAGTTCCTAAAGAAGCCAATCATTCTGAATTTCAAAGGATAAAGTGAGATGCCAAAACTGTTCGGAGGCAAAAAGCTACTAGTCCCGCTCATCTAATTTGGAGCTAAGTTTCATTGATAATTTGGAGTCTATAGTATATTCTCTTCTTTTTATCTTATTTGATTTTCAGTTGCTTGGGGACAAGCAACAATTTAAGTTTGGTGTTGTGATGAGCGGATAATTTATACGCTTTTTGGCATTGTTTTTAGTATGTTTTTAGTATCTTTTAGTTAGTTTTTAGTATATTTTCATTAGTTTTTAGTTAAAATTCACTTTTCTGGACTTTACTATGAGTTTGTGTGTTTTTCTGTGATTTCAGGTATTTTCTGACTGAAATTGAAGGTTCTGAGCAAAAATCTGATTCAGAGACTGAAAAGGACTGCAGATGCTGTTGGATTCTGACCTCCCTGCACTCGAAGTGGATTTTCTGGAGCTACAGAAGCCCAATTGGCGCGCTCTCAACGGCGTTGGAAAGTAGACATCCTGGGCTTTCCAGCAATATATGATAGTCTATACTTTGCCCAAGATTTGATGGCCCAAACCTGCGTAGCAATTCGGCCTCAGAAATTCCAGCGTTAAACGCCGGAACTGGCATAAAACTTGGAGTTAAACGCCCAAACTGGCATGAAAGCTGGCGTTTAACTCCAGAAAAGGTCTCTACACGAAAATGCTTCAATGCTCAGCCCAAGCACACACCAAGTGGGCCCGGAAGTGGATTTTTCTGTCATTTACTCATTTCTGTAAACCTTAGGATACTAGTTTACTATTAATAGGATCTTTTGACATTGGATCTGGACCTCATGACATTTTTACACATTTCATTGTATACTTTCCACGGCATGAGTCTCTAAACCCCATGGTTGGGGGTGAGGAGCTCTGCTGTGTCTTGATGGATTAATGCAATTACTACTGTTTCTTATTCAATCATGCTTGCTTCCATTCTAAGATATCACTTGTTCTTAACCCGGATGAATGTGATGATCCGTGACACTCATCATATTCTTAATTATGAATGTGTGCCTGACAACCACCTCCGTTCTACCTTAGATTGAGTAGATATCTCTTGGATTCCTTAACCAGAGTCTTCGTGGTATAAGCTAGAACTGATGGCGGCATTCAAGAGAATCCAGAAGGTCTAAACCTTGTCTGTGGTATTCTGAGTAGGATTCAATGATTGACTGACTGTGACGTGCTTCAAACTCCTAGCAGGCGGGGCGTTAGTGACAGACGCAAAAGAATCAATGGATTCTATTCCGGCCTGACCGAGAACCGACAGCTGATTAGCCATGCTGTGACAGAGCATAGGAACATTTTCACTGAGAGGATGGGAGGTAGCCACTGACAACGGTGAAACCCTACATATAGCTTGCCATGGAAGGAGCCTTGCGTGTTTGAGGAAGAAGACAGTAGGAAAGCAGAGATTCAGAAGATGGAGCATCTCCAAAACCTCAACCTATTCTCCATTACTGCAAAACAAGTAACCATTTCATGTTCTTTTGCTTTTCACAATCAATCCTGATAATTTCTGATATCCTGACTAAGATTTACAAGATAACCATAGCTTGCTTCAAGCCGACAATCTCCGTGGGATCGACCCTTGCTCACGCAAGGTATTACTTGGACGACCCAGTGCACTTGCTGGTTAGTTGTGCGGGATTGCAAAAGTGTGATTGCAATTTCGTGCACCAGGAAGCAGCCACATCAGGATTTGAGCTGTCACAGATGTGAGAAGTACCATTTAGGAGTTCCGTGCAGGTTTAGGACTGGAGTATGCTATTCTTCGGGACAGCCCAAACACTTGGCCAATAACTGTCCCGAGAAGAAGAGGTATGAGATTGGCAGAGTACAGCAGCCGGGGAGAGTATACACTACTTCTGCAGTAGACGCTGAGGGGTCAGAGACACTGATTAGAGGTAACTGTGAGATGGCTGGTAAAATTTTGAATGCCTTATTTGATTCTGGAGCAACATATTCGTTTATTACATTTAAAAAAGCTGATGAGTTAGGATTAAAAATAGTAATCCTGGGGTATGATTTGAAGGTGTATAATGCTACCCATGAGGCTATGATGACTATGTTAAGGTGCCCACAAGTTCCATTTCGAATATAATAGCGTGAATTCGTGCATGACTTAATTTGTCTACCAATGAATGGTCTAGATCTCATTCTGAGGTTAGACTGGTTATCCAAGAACCATGTTTTTCTCGACTGTTATGCAAAATCAGTGTGCTTTATGCCGGAAGACACAAAAGGGCCGGTTGTGGTGAATAGTTACTACTTGAATTCTATGATGGTGAATTGTTCTAGGGCCGAATGTTAGGGTATTTTGTTGTTAACTGCAGGTGTTTCGGGTGATGATCAAAGTTTGGAGCAAATTTTGGTTGTGTGAGTTTCTGGAGGTGTTTCCCGATGACATTGACGAATTTCCATCTAAACGAGAGGTTGAGTTCGCTATTGAGTTGGTGCCTGGGGCTGGACCAATCTCGAGGGCTCCTTATAGGATGTCACCTCTAGAAATGGCTGAGCTGAAGTCTTAGCTAGAAGATCTGTTAGGTAAGAACTTTATCTGACCAAGTGTTTCTCCATGGGGTGCGCCAGTGTTACTGGTGAAGAAGAAAGATGGGAGTATGCGCTTATGTGTTGATTATTGACAGCTGAATAAGATTATTATGAAGAATAAATACCCGTTGCCAAGGATTGATGACCTAATGGACCAGTTACAGGGAGCTGGTGTGTTATCTAAAATTGATCTACGATTCGGAAACCATCAGATAAGGGTCAGAGATGAGAATACTCCCAAAGCTGCATTTAGGACGCGCTATGGTCACTATGAATATTCAGTGATGTCCTTTGGATTGACTAATACTCTGGCGATATTCATGGATTACATGAATAGGATTCTCCATCCATATCTGGATAAGTTTGTTGTTGTGTTTATCGATGACATTCTTATTTACCCTATGACAGAGGATGAGCATGCAGATCACTTACAGATGGTGTTGTAAATCTTGAAGGAAAGGAAGTTATATGCTAAGCTATCTAAGTGTGAGTTCTGGAAGTCTGAAGTGAAATTTATTGGCCACGTGGTGAGTAAGCAGGGAATTGCAGAAGATCCTGCTAAGGTTAAAATAGTGATAAATTGGGAGTGACCAACTTCAGTGACGGAGATCAGAAGTTTCCTAGGTTTGGCGGGTTATTATCGGAGGTTCATTAAAGGGTTTTCACAGCTCGCTCTGCCTTTGACCAAGCTGACGAGGAAGGATGTTCTTTTTTTTGTGGACTCCTAAGTGCGAGGAGAGTTTTCTTTCATCAAAGCAGAGGTAGACTACCTCACCCGTGTTGGTGTTGCCTGTGACGAGAGAACTATTCGAAGTATACTGTGATGCATCACTGAAGAGTTTAGGATGCGTGCTGATGTAGCACCATAAAGTGGTAGCTTATGCCTCACGTCAGTTAAGGCCACATGAAAGGAATTATCCAACTCACAATTTGGAGTTTGCTGCCGTTATGTTCGCTTTGAATTTTTGAAGGCATTATCTCTATGGTGTCAGGTCTCAAGTTTTCTCATACCATAAGAGATTGAAGTACATCTTTGAACAAAAAGAGTTGAATACGCATCAGAGAAGATGGATGGAACTTTTGAAGGATTATGACTTCGAGTTGAACTACCATCCTAGAAAGGAGAATGTTGTGGCGGATGTGATGATCGGATTTTCTATCGGTAAAGAAATTCACAAATATAATCACGTTGTAAGTATAGTTTCTAAACCAATAAAAAATCCTTTCGTACAAAAGTTTTGGTTGTTACAAGTAACAAACCCCTTTGAAATTGATAACCGAAGTATTTAAACTTCGGGTCGTCTTCTCAAGGAATTGCAGGGAGGTATGATTTATTATTGGTTATGGAAAAATGTATGCTTTTGGGGTTTTTAAAAGGTTTGAACAAGAGAAATAAATTGCAAGGGAAATAAATTAATAATTGAAAAACTCTTGGCAAGGTATGAGAACTGGAATTCCTATCCTAGTTATCCTTATCAGGTGTGATGAGAATTGGATTTCAACCCCACTTGGTCAGCCTTTACTAAACAAAGAAAGTTCAAGTGGACTAATTAGCTTGATCCTCAAGTCCTAGTCAATCCCTATGGAAGGTCTAGCTTTAGAGTGATCCAGATCAATCAGTAATTTCAATTCCAATCAACAGCTGAGTTTGATAACTCAAGTGTTACCAATTACTCGAATCAAAATAATTTGGATAAAGCGAAAGCATCAATAACATAAATTAAAGAAAGCAATCATAAGTCTGAAATACCTCAATGTGTATTAATTAAGAAAATCAATCCAAACATAAAGAGTTTATAAACCAAATTGAGAAAAAAAGTAAAAGGAACATTGAACCTGAAAATTGAGAAGAAGAAATCCTAATTTCTTTAAAAGGAATTCTAATCTTAAATCCTGAGAGAGGAGAGAACTTCTCTCTCTAAAAACTACATCTAAAAATTAAAATTGTGAATTATGAATGAATGATGATGAATGAATGGATTTCCCCACTTTATAGCCTCTAATCCATAGTTATCAAATCCGGACTGGACTAGCCGGTTAGACCAAAAAACTGGTAAACCGGTCTGGGTTAACATTTGAACCGGATAAGTAAACAAATCGGTCAAACTCGGAAAATCCGGTCAAACCCGATTTAAACCGAGGCTCGAACCAGAGCGGGTTAACCGCTGATATCAGCAACACTCAATGTCAAAAATTGAGAATATATACCAGGCGCTGCTGCTGGGGCTCGAACTTAAGTTTTTCAAGTTGCAAAAGAGCCCTTGCAACCACTGGGGCAGGTCTTCTCTTGATGTTATATGGTGTGTTTTAAAAAATATATTATTAATTATTAGACATATCCTAATTAATCAATTGTGTATTAATTAAAAAATATTTTTTATCTTTTTATTCTAATGAATAGTATTCATATTATTTTATTTTATTTTTTATTTTATACTTAATTTTTTAAAAAAGAATTTTTTTAATTATATATAATTATTAAAATAAAAATTAAACTTTGTTAAATATCTTTAAATTAAAAAAATAAGCAAAAAATTTTTATTAATCAATAACATATTTTTGTTATTGATAGTTATATAACATCTATTAATATTAATATTATTTAACCTATATTTGAATAATGTAATAGATAATAATTAATTAATGAATTAGAAAATAAATTAATTTGATATCAAAAATTAAATTTTATATAATTAATTAATTATGACAGGGTCAACCGGTTGAACCTGTGACCCACCGGTTGAACCAGTGACTCAGTGACCCAATGACCTGACCAGATCTATTACCGGGTCCGTTCTGATAACTATGCTCTAATCTGTATTTTCTGGGCCGAAAACTGGGCCAAAAATAGCCCAGAATTCGCTGGTTATGAAATCAAACACGCAGATTTTTGTCACTGCGATGCGTCCGTGTGGAGCACGCGTTCGTGTTGCCTAGATGTATGGCCACTATAACAAATTATATATCATTTCGAAGCCCCAGACGTTAGCTTTCCAACCCAGCTAAAACCGCATCATTTGGACCTCTGTAGCTCAAGTTATGATCGATTTAGTGTGAGAGGGTCAGGTTGACAGCTTTGTAGTTCCTTCAATTTCTTGTATTCCTTCCACTTTTGCATGCCTCCTTTCCATCCTCCAAGCCATTCCTGTCCTGTAATCTCTAAAATCACTTAACACACATCACAGCGTCTAATGGTAATAAGAAGAAATTAATATTAGCAAATATAAGGCCAAAGAAGTATGTTTTTAATCATAGCACAAAATCAGGAAGGAAAACGCAAAACATGCGATTTCTATGAATAAGCGTGAGAATAATGGATGAAAAATCACTCAATTTAGCACAATATAAACCATAAATAGTGGTTTATCAACCTTCCCACACTTAAACATTAGCATGTCCTCATGCTAAGCTCAAGAGAAGCTATAAGAGAGTGAAGAGGAATGGTAGAATGTATGAAATGCAGCCTATCTATATGAATGCAACTACATGCAAAAATGATTCTACCTACTTGGTTAAAAGTAAATGAATCTTTCAAGAACAAATATGAACTGGATTTCACTAATTCAAATCACAAAATAAAGTACAAGTAAACTTGCCAAAGAAAATAGCTTATGAAAGGCAGGAACAAAGAATCGAGCATCGAACCCTCACTAGAAGTGTATGCACTCTAATTGCTTAGGTGTTTAAGGTTCGATCTCTCAATTCTCTACTAATCTTGCTTTCTAAGACTTGCTCTTCATCTAACAATCAAAAAAGAATTAATGCACCAATACACAAATCAGAAGGTCTTTTAAGGGTTGTAATGGGGTCAAGGTCAAGGTAGGATTGTATTTGGTCAAGTGGACTAAGATTTGAATCCTTAATTACAATGCAAAATTTAACTGCCCATTAACGATGTTTACCACACATTCATGCATCCCAAATTTAAGTACAACTCATATGCATTGATATTATTACTTAACTTTGGGCATTTTGTCCCCTTTTATTATTTGTTTTTTTTTTTCTTTTTTTTTTCTTTTTCTATTTTTCTTTTCTTTATCTATTTTTTTCTCTTTTTCAATGCATATGATTAAGGTATTTGAATGCATGAACATATTCTCAACATTCTTTCACATTTTCAAAAAATTCTAACATACTCAATTCTCAAACCAAATGTTTCCAAATCCACTTTCCCCACACTTAATTCATGAGCATTTTCACTAGTCTAAGCTAATCAAGGATTCAAATTAAGGACATTATTGTTTTTCGCTTAGAGTTAGTGATGTGCTAAAGTAAAGAATAAAGGGGTAAAATAAGTTCAACATTGGTATACAAAGGATAATGGAAGGTTAAGGCCATATGGGTATGTAAGCTTAGTGAAACAAGGCCTCAATCATATAAGTGCATGCATACATGAAATAATGGACATATAGAATTAAGCAAGACAAAGATCACAATTTTAGAGAGAACAACACACACCAAAAATAAAATATTGGTTGATAAAATGCAACCAATCAAATAAGCTCAAAAATCTCACAGGTTTTGTATGTTCGAGCTCTAAACCATGTTCCAAAATAATATTTCTTCAAACCAGTTTAACAAAAATTTTAAATCAAATTAGTGAAATATTATAAAAAGTTTCTTGAAAAAGAAAATATTACTTCAACCAAGTGGTAAAATATGCACAAAATCAAACAAATATGCAATCAAACATGCAAATGCAACAATGAACAAACAAAAAAAATAAAACATTGGTGCTGAGAGGAAGGTAACTAACCCACGGAAGTCAGTATCGACCTCCCCACACTTAAAGATTGCACCGTCCTTGGTGCATGCTGAGATGTGCAAGTGGATGGGCTGTTACAACTGATGCTTTTCTCCAAAGATTGTGCAGATGGACTTGTTTGTTACCCCATATAGAAGCTTCTCCTTTCCCTTCCTCGGTGGCCATCCTGAAAGAAGATGAAAAGAAGAAAAGTAACCCAGAAATAAAGATAGAAAATAAAAAAAATATGGGTGTTAATGCCAAATAATAAGGGTCTAAATTACATGGTAGCTACAACATGTAAGTGAGAAAACAGTAGAAGCACATGGCAAATCAAGAGTGCAAAAATTTGCAACATTGGGGAAGAGTGTGGGCAATGAAAGACAGTGTAAATGCATAGCAATGCAAATGGAATGCAAGCATCATAAAAGATTAGCATTGACTTATGAATAATAATACCCAATCAGAATAAAACAAGTCATGAAGCACCAAAAGAATACCAGAAAAGATATAACAGTTGAAAAAGAAAATTTAACACCAATGAAAAATAATAAATTTAGAAAAGAAAATAAAAATATGCACGAAATTAAAATGCAATGAATGAAAGTATGCAAATTAAGGAAAATAGAATGAAAGTGAAGAAGGATGAGAAGTTAAAGGGATGAAGAAGAAGTAAGTAGGAAAGGAGGAAGAAAGAAATAAGAAGGAGGGAGAAAGAATTAGGATTAGGGAAGAAAAGATAGAAAATCTGGCGCTGATCTAGATAAACTGTGATGCACAGGTGACGCGGATGCGTGAGTGACACGGTCGCGTGGTGTGCGATAAGGTTAGCTGACGCGGACGCGTGGGTCACGCGATCGCGTGGCCTGATTTATGCGATTGGCGCGAGTGCAGCCTCGCGTTCGCGCAACTCTCTGTTTCAAACTCATTTTGCCAACAATCTGGGTGATGCATTCGCGTGGGTGACGCGATCGCGTGGATGGCCATTTTTGAAAAATGATGCGGACGCGTGAGGCACGCGCTCGCGTAGTAGGGCTTGTGCTTCTAGCACGATGATGAGCGGATAATTTGTACGCTTTTTGGCATTGTTTTTAGTATGTTTTTAGTAGTTTTAGTTGAGTTCTTAGTATATTTTTATTAGTTTTTAGTTAAAATTCACTTTTATGGACTTTACTATGAGTTTGTGTGTTTTTCTATGATTTCAGGTATTTTCTGGCTGAAATTGAGGGACCTGAGCAAAAATCTGATTCAGAGACTGAAAAGGACTGCAGATGCTGTTGGATTCTAACCTCCCTGCACTCGAAGTGGATTTTCTGGAGCTACAGAAGCCCAATTGGCCCGCTTTCAATGGCGTTGGAACGTAGACATCCTGGGCTTTCCAGCAATATATGATAGTCCATACTTTGCCCAAGATTTGATGGCCCAAACCGGCGTTCAAAGTCACCTTCAGATTTCCCAGCGTTAAACGCCGGAACTGGCACCTAAATGGGAGTTAAACGCCCAAACTGGCATAAAAGCTGGCGTTTAACTCCAAGAAGAGTCTCTACACGAAAAATGCTTCATTGCTCAGCCCAAGCACACACCAAGTGGGCCCGGAAGTGGATTTTTATGTCATTTACTCATCTTTGTACAACCTAGGCTACTAGTTCTCTATAAGTAGGACCTTTTACTATTGTATCTTTAAATCTTGGTAGCTATCTTCGTTCTTATGCTATCTTAGATCATTGGGAGGCTGGCCTCACGGCCATGCCTAGACCTTGTTCTTATGTATTTTCAACGGTGGAGTTTCTACACACCATAGATTAAGGTGTGGGGCTCTGCTGTACCTCGAGTATTAATGCAATTACTATTGTTCTTCTATTCAATTCCACTTGTTCTTTGTCCAAGATATCACTTGTTATTCAACTTGATGAATGTGATGATCCGTGACACTCATCATCATTCTCACTCATGAACAAAGTGACTGACAACCACTCTTGTTCTACAAGCATATGAGGCTCTAGTGTTTATCTCTTGGATTCCTGATACACGATGCATGGTTGATCGCCTGACAACCGAGTGCTCGCCTGACAAACGAGCCAGCCATTCCGTGAGATCAGAGTCTTCGTGGTATAGGCAAGAACTGATGGCGGCATTCAAGAGAATCCGGAAGGTCTAACCTTGTCTGTGGTATTCTGAGTAGGATTCAATGATTGAATGACTGTGATGTGCTTCAAACTCCTAGCAGGCGGGGCGTTAGTGACAGACGCAAAAGAATCACTGGATTCTATTCCGGCCTGACCGAGAACCGACAGATGATTAGCCATATGCTGTGACAGAGCATAGGAACGTTTTCACTGAGAGGATGGGAGGTAGCCACTAACAACGGTGAAACCCTTGCATAAGCTTGCCATGGAAAGGAGTAAGAAGGATTGGATGAAGACACTAAGAAAGCAGAGAGACGGAAGGAAAGGCATCTTCATACGCTTATCTGAAGCTCTCACCAATGATATACATAAGTACATCTATCTTTATCTTTATGTTTTATTCATCATCTATACCCATTTGAGTCTGCCTGACTAAGATTTACAAGGTGACTATAGCTTGCTTCATACCAACAATCTCCGTGGGATCGACCCTTACTCGCGTAAGGTTTATTACTTGGACGACCCAGTGCACTTGCTGGTTAGTTGTGCGAAGTTGTAGTGATCACAATTTCGCGCACCAAGTTTTTGGCGCCGTTGCCGGGGATTGTTTTGAGTATGGACAACTGATGGTTCATCTTGTTGCTTAGATTAGGTATTTTTCTTCAGAGTTCTTAAGAATGAATTCTAGTGTTTCATGATGATCTGTTGAAGTCTGGCTGGCTGAGAAGCCATGTCTAATCTTATTGGACCGAGGTTTCAACTGATCATCACAATAGCTTGTTGATTTCTATCAATCTTGCTGTTGGAGCAATGATCTGCTGAGGCTTGGCTGGCCATTGGCCATGTCTAGTGTTTTGGACCGAAGCTTTCTTTGAAAGCTTGGCTGGCTGTGAAGCCATGTCTAATTCCTGGACCGGAGTCTTAGACTAGCATTGCAATGATTCCTGAAATTCAAATTAAGAATTCTGAAACCTTTATTTTCTATTTTCATATAATTTTCGAAAAAGCACAAAAAAATTACAAAACCATAAAAACCAAAAAAAAAAAAGATTTTATGTTTCTTGTTGAGTCTAGTGTCTGATTTTAAGTTTGGTGTCTTGCATGCATTGTTTATTTGATCTTGGTTCTATTTTCAAGTCAATAGTACAGGGAACTGAAGATTCAGAACATGCAGCAGAGGAATTACACAGAAAAAGCTGGGCGTTCAAAACGCCCAGTGAAAAAGGACAGACTGGCGTTTAAACGCCAGCCAGAGTGCCTGGTTGGGCGTTTAACGCCCAAAAAGGTTGTGCATTGGGCGTTAAACGCCAGAATGTGCACCATTCTGGGCGTTTAACGCCAGGATGGCACAAGGGGGAGGATTTTGTTTTCAAATCAATTTTTTTTCAAGTTTTCAAAGTTTTTCAAAATCAAATCTTTTTCAAATCATATCTTTTCAATCAAATGTTTTCAAAATCAATTTCTTTCCTTTTTCAAAGATACTTACTAACAATTAATGATTTGATTGAACATTTTAAGTATGTTGCCTTTTCTGTTGAGAAAGGTTTAATGTTTGAATCATATCTTTTCTTGTTAGGCAAGTCATTAATTTTTAAAATCAAATCTTTTTAAATTGTTTTCAAAATCATATCTTTTCAATCATATCTTTTTAAAACCATAACTTTTCAATCATATCTTTTTAATCACATCTTTTTTAAAACAGTTTTTAATCATATCTTTTTGATTTCTAATTTCAAAATCTTTTTCAAAAATTACTTGATTTCTTTCCCACTCTTGATTTTCGAAAATCAATTAAAGTTTTTCAAAAATGTTTTTCAAAATATCTCACTTGATTTTCGAAAATTTCTTCCTCTCTTCCCACATCCTTCTATTTATGGAGTACCACTCCTTCTCAATGCACAATTCGAACTCTATCTCATTAAGTTCGAATTCTTCTACCTCTTTCTTCTATTTTTCTGTTCCTCTGACACCTCAAGGAATCTCTATACTGTGACATAGAGGATTCCATATTTTCTTGTTTTCTTCTCTTTCTTATGAGCAGGAGCAGAGACAAAGGCATTCTTGTTGAAGCTGACCCTGAACCTGAAAGGACCTTGAAGCGAAAGCTAAGAGAAGCTAAGGCACAATTCTCTATAGAGGACCTGACCGAATTCTTCAAAGAAGAAGAACACATGGCAGCCGAAAACAACAACAATGCCAACAATGCAAGGAAGGTGCTGGGTGACTTTACTGCACCTACGCCCGACTTCTATGGGAGAAGCATCTCTATCCCTGCCATTGGAGCAAACAACTTTGAGCTTAAGCCTCAATTAGTTTCTCTAATGCAACAGAATTGCAAGTTCCATGGACTTCCATTGGAAGATCCTCATCAGTTCTTAGCTGAATTCTTGCAAATCTGTGACACTGTCAAGACTAATGGGGTTGACCCTGAGGTCTACAGACTTATGCTATTCCCTTTTGCTGTAAGAGACAGAGCTAGGACATGGTTGGACTCACAACCTAAAGAAAGCCTGGACTCATGGGAAAAGCTAGTCAATGCCTTCTTGGCAAAGTTCTTTCCACCTCAAAAATTGAGTAAGCTTAGAGTGAAAGTCCAAACCTTCAGACAGAAGGATGGAGAATCCCTCTATGAAGCTTGGGAAAGATACAAACAATTGATCAGAAAATGTCCATCTGACATGCTTTCTGAATGGAGCATCATAGGTATTTTCTATGATGGTCTGTCTGAACTATCCAAGATGTCTCTGGATAGCTCTGCTGGAGGATCTCTTCATCTGAAGAAGACGCCTACAGAGGCTCAAGAGCTAATTGAAATGGTTGCAAATAACCAATTCATGTACACTTCTGAAAGGAATCCTGTGAATAATGGGACTAATCAGAAGAAAGGAGTTCTTGAGATTGACACTCTGAATGCCATATTGGCTCAGAATAAGATATTGACTCAACAAGTCAATTTGATTTCTCAAAGTCTGTCTGGAATGCAAAATGCACCAAGCAGTACTAAGGATGCTTCATCTGAAGAAGAAGCCTATGATCCTGAGAACCCTTCAATGGAAGAGGTGAATTACCTAGGAGAACCCTATGGAAACACCTATAATTCTTCATGGAGAAATCACCCAAATTTCTCATGGAAGAATCAAGAGAGACCTCAACAAGGTTTCAACAATAATAATGGTGGAAGAAATAGGTTTAGCAATGGCAAGCCTTTTCCATCATCTTCTCAGCAACAGACAGAGAATTCTAAGCAGAACCCCTCTGACTTAGCAACCATGGTCTCTGATCTAATCAAAACCACTCAAAGTTTCATGACTGAAACAAGGTTCTCCATTAGAAATTTGGAGGCACAAGTGGGACAGCTGAGCAAGAAAGTTACTGAACTCCCTCCAAGTACTCTTCCAAGCAACACAGAAGAAAATCCAAAAGGAGAGTGCAAGGCCATCAACATGGCCGAATTTGGAGAGGAAGGAGAGGAAGTGAACGCCACTGAGGAAGACCTCAGTGGGCGTGCACTGACCTCCACTGAGTTCCCCAATGAGGAACCATGGGAATCTGAGGCTCAAAATGAGACCATAGAGATTCCATTGGATTTACTTCTGCCATTCATGAGCTCTGATGAGTATTCCTCCTCTGAAGAGGATGAGTATGTCACTGAAGAGCAAGTTGCTAAATACCTTGGAGCAATCATGAAGCTAAATGACAAGTTATTTGGAAATGAGACTTGGGAGAATGAACCTCCTTTGCTCACTAAAGAACTGGATGACTTGTCCAGGCAAAAATTACCTCAAAAGAGACAAGATCCTGGGAAGTTTTTAATACCTTGTACCATAGGCACCATGACCTTCAAGAAGGCTCTGTGTGACTTAGGGTCAAGTGTAAATCTCATGCCTCTCTCTGTAATGGAGAAGCTAGGGATCTTTGAGGTGCAAGCTACAAGAATCTCATTAGAGATGGCAGACAATTCAAGAAAACAAGCTCATGGACTTGTAGAGAATGTTTTGGTGAAGATTGAAGACCATTACATCCCTGCTGATTTCATAGTCCTAGAGACTGGGAAGTGCATGGATGAATCCATCATCCTTGGCAGACCCTTCCTAGCCACAGCAAAGGTTGTGATTGATGTTGATGGAGGTGAACTGATCATTCAAGTGAATGAAAAATTCTTTGTGTTTAAAGCTCAAGGATGTCCCTCTGTCACCATGGAGAGGAAGCATGAAGAGCTTCTCTCAAATCAGAGTCAAGCAGAGCCCCCACAGTCAAACTCTAAGTTTGGTGTTGGGAGGCCACAACCAAACTCTAAGTTTGGTGTTGAACCCCCACATTCAAACTCTAAGTTTGGTGTTGGGAGGTTCCAACATTGCTCTGAGTATCTGTGAGGCTCCATGAGAGCCCTCTGTCAAGCTACTGACATTAAAGAAGCGCTTGTTGGGAGGCAACCCAATGTTATATTTTATCTATTTTGTTTTGTTATTTTATTTTATTTTGTAGGTTGATGATCATGAGAAGTCACAAAATCAATTGAAAAAGCAAAAACAGAATGAAAAACAGGAAGAAAAACAGCACACCCTAGAGGAAGAACCTACTGGCGTTTAAACGCCAGTGAGGCTAGCAGTTGGGCGTTTAACGCCCAGTCTGGCATCATTCTGGGCGTTTAACGCCAGAAAAGGGCACCAGACTGGCGTTAAACGCCAGGAAAGGGCAAGAACCTGGCGTTAAACGCCAGAAATGGGCACCAGCCCGGCGTTTAACGCCAGAAATGGCTCAAAACGTGATTTTGCAAGCCATTTGGTGCAGGGATGACTTTTCCTTGACACCACAGGATCTGTGGACCCCACAGGACCCCCACCTACCCCACCACTCTCTCTCTTCTTCACCCATTCACCAATCAACTCAACACCTCTTCCCCAAAAACCCTTCACCTATCAAATCCCATCTTTCTCTTCACCACTCACATCCATCCTTCATAAAACCCCACCTACCTCACCCTTCAAATTCAAACCACTTTCCCTCCCAAACCCACCCATACATGACCGAACCATGAGCCCCACCTCTCCTATATAAACCCTTCTTCACCCCTTCATTTTCACACAACCTAAACATCACTTCTCCCCCTCTTTGGCCGAACACAAAGCCATTCCCTTCTTCCTCTTTTCTTCTTCTTCTACTCTCTTCTTTCTTCTTTTGCTCGAGGACGAGCAAACCTTTTAAGTTTGGTGTGGTAAAAGCATTGCTTTTTGTTTTTCCATAACCATTTATGGCATCCAAGGCCGGAGAAACCTCTAGAAAGAGGAAAGGGAAGGCAAAAGCTTCCACCTCCGAGTCATGGGAGATGGAGAGATTTATCTCAAGGGTGCATCAAGACCACTTCTATGAAGTTGTGGCCTTGAAGAAGGTGATCCTCGAGGTCCCTTTTTCACTCAAAAAGAGTGAATATCCGGAGATCCGACATGAGATCCGAAGAAGAGGTTGGGAAGTTCTTACCAACCCCATTCAACAAGTCGGAATCTTGATGGTTCAAGAGTTCTATGCCAATGCATGGATCACCAAGAACCATGATCAAAGTGTGAACCCGGATCCAAAGAATTGGCTTACTATGGTTCGGGGGAAATACTTGGATTTTAGTCCGGAAAATGTAAGGTTAGCATTCAACTTGCCCATGATGCAAGGAGATGAACATCCTTACACTAGAAAGGTCAACTTTGATCCGAGGTTGGACCAAGTCCTCACAGTCATATGTGAAGAGGGCGCACAATGGAAGAGAGATTCAAGAGGGAAGCCGGTTCAATTGAGAAGGCATGACCTCAAACCCGTGGCTAGAGGATGGTTGGAGTTTATCCAACGCTCAATCATTCCCACTAGCAACCGGTCCGAAGTTACTCTAGACCGGGCCATCATGATCCAAAGCATCATGATTGGAGAAGAAGTGGAAGTTCATGAGGTTATAGCCCAAGAACTCTATAAGGTGGCGGACAAGTCCTCTACCTTGGCAAGGTTAGCCTTTCCTCACCTCATTTGTCACCTCTGTTATTCAGTTGGAGTTGACATAGAGGGAGACGTCCTTATTGATGAGGACAAGCCCATCACCAAGAAAAGGATGGAGCAAACAAGAGACCCCTCTCATCATGAGATCCCTGAGATGCCTCAAGGGATGCACTTTCCTCCACAAGACTATTAGGAGAATTGAGTTCCAACATGGGACAACTAAGGGTGGAGCACCAAGAACATTCCATCCTCCTCCATGAAATTAGAGAAGATCAAAGAATCATGAGAGAGGAGCAACAAAGACAAGGAAGAGACATTGAGGAGCTCAAGCACTCCATAAGACCTTCAAGAGGAAGAACAAGCCGCCATCACTAAGGTGGACCCGTTCTTTAATCTCCTTGTTCTTTATTTTCTTGTTTTTCGAATTTTAGTGCTTATGTTTATCTATGTTTGTGTCTTATGATCATTAGTGTCTATGCCTTAAAGTTATGAATGTCCTATGAATCCATCACCTTTCTTGAATAAACAATGTTCTTAATTGAAAAAGATAAGAATTGCATGAATTTTGAATTTTATAACAGTTTAATTATTTTGATGTGGTGGCAATACTTTTGTTCTCTGAATGTATGCTTGAACAGTGCATATGTCTTTCGAATTTGTGGTTCATGAATGTTGGCTCTTGAAAGAATGATGAAAAAGGAGACATGTTACTGAGGATCTGAAAAATCATAAAAATGATTCTTGAAGCAAGAAAAAGCAGTGAATACAAAAAAAAAAAAGAGAAGCAAGCGAAAAAAAAAATGAAAAAGAAAAAAGAAAAAAAGAAAGAAATAAAGTTGTGATCCAAGGCAATAAGAGTGTGCTTAAGAACCCTGGACACCTCTAATTTGGGACTCTAGCAAAGCTGAGTCACAATCTGAAAAGGTTCACCCAATTATGTGTCTGTGGCATGTATGTATCCGGTGGTAATACTGGAAGACAGAGTGCTTTGGGCCACGGCCAAGACTCATGAAGTAGCTGTGTTCAAGAATCATCATACTTAACTAGGAGAATCAATAACACTATCTGGATTCTGAGTTCCTAAAGAAGCCAATCATTCTGAATTTCAAAGGATAGAGTGAGATGCCAAAACTGTTCAGAGGCAAAAAGCTAAAAGCCCCGCTCATCTAATTAATCCTGATCTTCATAGATGTTTTTGGAGTTCATTGCATATTCTCTTCTTTTTATCTTATTTGATCTTCAGTTGCTTGAGGACAAGCAACAATTTAAGTTTGGTGTTGTGATGAGCGGATAATTTGTACGCTTTTTGGCATTGTTTTTAGTATGTTTTTAGTAGTTTTAGTTGAGTTCTTAGTATATTTTTATTAGTTTTTAGTTAAAATTCACTTTTCTAGACTTTACTATGAGTTTGTGTTTTTTTCTGTGATTTTAGGTATTTTCTGGCTGAAATTGAGGGACCTGAGAAAAAATCTGATTCAGAGACTGAAAAGGACTGCAGATGCTGTTGGATTCTGACCTCCCTACACTCGAAGTGGATTTTCTGGAGCTACAGAAGCCCAATTGGCGCGCTCTCAACGGCGTTGGAAAGTAGACATCCTGGGCTTTCCAGCAATATATGATAGTCCATACTTTCCCAAGATTTGATGGCCCAAACCGGCGTTCAAAGTCACCTTCAGATTTCCCAGCGTTAAACGCCAGAACTGGCACCTAAATGGGAGTTAAACGCCCAAACTGGCATAAAAGCTGGCGTTTAACTCCAAGAAGAGTCTCTACACGAAAAATGCTTCATTGCTCAGCCCAAGCACACACCAAGTGGGCCCGGAAGTGGATTTTTATGTCATTTACTCATCTTTGTACACCGTAGGCTACTAGTTCTCTATAAGTAGGACCTTTTACTATTGTATCTTTAAATCTTGGTAGCTATCTTCGTTCTTATGCTATCTTAGATCATTGGGAGGCTGGCCTCACGGCCATGCCTAGACCTTGTTCTTATGTATTTTCAACGGTGGAGTTTCTACACACCATAGATTAAGGTGTGGGGCTCTGCTGTACCTCGAGTATTAATGCAATTACTATTGTTCTTCTATTCAATTCCACTTGTTCTTTGTCCAAGATATCACTTGCTATTCAACTTGATGAATGTGATGATCCGTGACACTCATCATCATTCTCACTCATAAACAAAGTGACTGACAACCACTCTTGTTCTACAAGCATATGAGGCTCTAGTGTTTATCTCTTGGATTCCTGATACACGATGCATGGTTGATCGCCTGACAACCGAGTGCTCGCCTGACAAACGAGCCAGCCATTCCGTGAGATCAGAGTCTTCGTGGTATAGGCAAGAACTGATGGCGGCATTCAAGAGAATCCGGAAGGTCTAACCTTGTCTGTGGTATTCTGAGTAGGATTCAATGATTGAATGACTGTGACGTGCTTCAAACTCCTAGCAGGCGGGGCGTTAGTGACAGACGCAAAAGAATCACTGGATTCTATTCCGGCCTGACCGAGAACCGACAGATGATTAGCCATATGCTGTGACAGAGCATAGGAACGTTTTCACTGAGAGGATGGGAGGTAGCCACTGACAACGGTGAAACCCTTGCATAAGCTTGCCATGAAAAGGAGTAAGAAGGATTGGATGAAGACAGTAAGAAAGCAAAGAGACGGAAGGAAAGGCATCTTCATACGCTTATCTGAAGCTCTCACCAATGATATACATAAGTACCTCTATCTTTATCTTTATGTTTTATTCATCATCTATACCCATTTGAGTCTGCCTGACTAAGATTTACAAGGTGACCATAGCTTGCTTCATACCAACAATCTCCGTGGGATCGACCCTTACTCGCGTAAGGTTTATTACTTGGACGACCCAATGCACTTGCTGGTTAGTTGTGCGAAGTTGTAGTGATCACGATTTCGCGCACCACACGAGTCCAGCCCTACTCCATCATAATTCTCTGCCATGCACCCATTTATGTCGATTTTACAGAGCCACGCGTTTGCGTAGGTGACGCGGAGGCCTGGCGAGGCTATTTCGCAAATGACTCGAACGCGTCAGCATGGGCGTATTTGTGCCTGAGGCACGCCTTCAGCCACGCTTTCGCGTGACTTTCTGTTCACTTTTTCTTTTCTTCCTAATGCACCTATGACGCAGATGCGTCAGCGACGCCTACGCGTCTCGTGCGTTTTTTTTATGCAAAATGCATAATGCAGTATGCAGATGCTGATGCAGATGTTTTGAATAATTCTAGGTTCAATAAAATAAAATAAAACTCAAAAACAAACAAAACTAAATAAAATTGAAAATGGAACGATCATACCATGGTGGGTTGTCTCCCACCTAGCACTTTTGGTTAAAGTCCTTAAGTTGGACATTTGATGAGCTCCCTGTTATGGTGGCTTGTGCTTGTATTCATCCAAAAATCTCCACCAATGTTTGGAATTCCAGTAGCCTCCAGGATCCCAAACTAGGCGCAGAAAGCCTTCAAGCAAGTTAAAGCAAGTGACAAGGCCCCAAGAGTATTGATTGCTAGACTATATTCCGGGGTCCCAAACCTTGCTTTTGCACCCGTCTTCTTACTGATTATCATGATTCCATCCGGGTGGCACGCAATTGAAATTATCACTAAGGAATCCAAACATCTTCCTAGACCCATTCAATTGAGCTTTACACCAAACCTTACATTTGAACTTGGAGCATACAACCATGTTGAACCTTGCTTGACAACTCCAATCACTAATCATCTTTCTCTTACTCTTAATGCCACAAAGAGCTCTAAGTTGACCATCCGTCTCCAGTAGCCCATATTCAAGTGGGAAAGTAAAGGATAAGGATAGGAATTTTATCCACTTGAACATTGTGTTGGACGGTAATGGCCTTGGGAGAGGTATTTCTAATGAATTTGCAAGCTCCACACCCTTGTGCTCTTCTCTGACAACTTCTACCTCCTTGCAAGCTTCTTCAATTTCAATCTCTTTCTCTTAGTAGCTTTCTTCCAAATCAATCTCTTCTTTATTACTTACCAAGGGCATGAGAGGTTGTGCTTCATCTTCTTCAATCTCCATCTCTTGATCAACCTCTTACAAGTCTTCAACCAGGATATGCCTTGGAGGTTGTACACCCTCCTCAACAACAAATTCAAACTCCTTAGAAGGGGGTTCTATGACTGAGCTTTCCCATGGAGGTTTTGCATCTCCTAAGTCTTTGACCACTTCTTCCTCTTTAATGATTACGACTTCCTCTAATTGTTCCAATACAAAGTCATGCTACTCATTATCCACCGGAGTTTCTAACTTCTCCTTCATGCTGCATTCTTCAGTAGATTCTCCACATGAAGCCATGGGAGTTCCTTGAGTGTCCTGATGTCGGGAGTCTAGTCGGCTTATCACTTGGCCCAGTTGTTGAATGGTTGCATTGAGTCGATCCATTGTCTCCTTGAAACGATCCTTTGACTCTTATTGCGCTCAGCTATCATAAGTAGGATCATAGTGCTCTTGGATTGATGGATATGGAGATGGTGAATATTGAGGTGGTGGTTCTTGGGAGTAATTGGGTTGGAATTGGGGTGGTTCTATATATGGTTCATATGGCTCAGAAGGTGGTTGGTATGGTGGTTGAGGGTTAGGGTCATATGGAGGTGAATGGCGGAAAAGGGCTTCTGAGTATGGTGGTCCAAAGTCATGTTGAGGGGGGGTTCATAGGCATATGGTGGTGGTTGTTGATAATCAAAAGAGTGCTCACCATAGCCATTGCCTTGATATGTGGTGCACGAAATTGTGATCTCAATGGCGCCAACAACTTGGTACGAACAATTGTAATATCACTCTTCTTCACAACTTCGCACAACTAACCAGCAAGTTCACTGGGTCGTCCAAGTAATAAACCTTACCTGAGTAAGGGTCGATCCCATGGAGATTGTTGGTATGAAGCAAGCTATGGTCATCTTGTAAATCTCAGTCAGGCGGATTCTAATGGTTATAATGGTTTTCGAAAATATAAAAATAAATAAAGCATAAAATAGAGATAGAGATACTTATGTAATTCATTGGTGGAAATTCCAAATAAGTGCATGAAGATACTGTGTTCCTTCTGAATCTCTGCTTTCCTACTGCTTTCATCCAATTATTCTTACTCCTTTCCATGGCAAGCTGTATGTTGGGGGATCACCGTTGTCAATGCCTACCATCCGTCCTCTCAGTGAAAATGGTCCAGGTGCGCTGTCACCGCACGGCTAATCATCTGTCGGTTCTCGATCATGTAAGAATAGGATTTACTATCCTTTTGCGTTGTCACCACGCCTTACAGTCACGAGTTTGAAGCTCGTCACAGTCATTCAATCCCTGAATCCTACTCGAAATACCACAGACAAGGTTTAGATTTTCCGGATTCTCAAGAATGCTGCCAATGGATTCTAGCTTATACCACGAAGATTCTAATTAAGGAATCCAAGAGATATTCATTCAAGCTTAGTTGCATGTAGAACGAAAGTGGTTGTCAGTCACACTTTCATAAGTGAGAATGGTGATGAGCATCACATAATCATCACATTTATCAGGTTCTTGGGTGTGAATGGATATCTTAGAATAAGAATAAGCGTGAATTGAATAGAAGAACAGTAGTAATTGCATTAATACTCAAGGAACAGCAGATCTCCACACCTTAATCTATGGTGTGTAGAAACTCCACCGTTGAAAATACATAAGAATAAGGTCTAGGCATGGCCGAATGGCCAGCCTCCCTAAGTGGCATATGAATTCAAAAATAGGAAAAAAGATTCCTAGTACAATAGTCAAAAGTTCTACTTATACTAAACTAGTTACTAGGGTTTACAGAAATAAGTCTAAGTGCAGAAATCCACTTCCGGGGCCCACTTTGGTGTGTGCTTGGGCTGAGCTTGAGATTTACACGTGCAGAGGCTTCTCTTGGGGTTAAACACCAAGTTGTAACGTGTTTTTGGAGTTAAACTCTGGTTTGTGACGTGTTTCTGGCGTTTTACTCCAGAATGCAGCATTGAGCTGGCGTTGAACGCCAGTTTGCGTCATCTAAACTCGAATAAAGTATGAACTATTATATATTTCTAGAAAGCTCTAGATGTCTACTTTACAATGCAATTGAGAGCGCGCCATTTGGAGTTCTGTAGCTCTAGAATCCAACAGCATCAATAGTCCTTTGTCAGCCTCTTATCAGATTTTTGCTTAGGTCCCTCAATTTCAACCAGAAAATACCTGAAATCACAGAAAAACACACAAACTTATAGTAAAGTCCAGAAATGTGAATTTTGCATAAAAACTAATAAAAACATTCCTAAAAGTAGCTAGATCCTACTAAAAACTACCTAAAAATAATGCCAAAAAGCGTATAAATTATCCACTCATCACAGCACTAAACTTAAATTGTTGCTTGTACCCAAGCAACTGAAAATCAAATAGGATAAAAAAAAGAGAATATACTATAAATCCCAAAATATCAATGAATATTAGTTCTAATTAGATGAGCAGGACTTGTAGCTTTTTGCTTCTGAACAGTTTTGGCATCTCACTTTATCCTTAGAAGTTTAGAATGATTGGCATCCTTAGGAACTCAGAGTTCAGATAGTGTTATTGATTCTCCTAGTTAAGTATGTTGATTCTTGAACACAGCTACTTTTATGAGTCTTGGCCGTGGCCCTAAGCACTTTGTTTTCCAGTATTACCACCGGATACATAAATGCCACAGACACATGACTGGGTGAACCTTTTCAGATTGTGACTCAGCTTTGCTAAAGTCCACAGTTAGAGGTGTCCAGAGCTCTTAAGCATACTTTTTTTGCTTTGGATCACGACTTTAACTACTCAGTCTCAAGCTTTTCACTTGGACCTTCATGACACAAGCACATGGTTAGGGACAGCTTGATTTAGCCGCTTAGGCCTGGATTTTATTTCTTTGGGCCCTCCTATCCATTAATGCTCAAAGCCTTAGATCCTTTTTACCCTTGCCTTTTGGTTTTAAGGGCTATTGGCTTTTTCTGCTTGCTTTTTCTTTTTTCTTTCTTTCTCTTTTTATTTTCACAAAATTATTATTATTATTATTATTATTTCAAGCTTCTTCTTTTTCAATGCTTTTTCTTGCTTCAAGAATCAATTTCATGATTTTTCAGATTATCAATAATATTTCTCTTTGTTCATCATTCTTTCAAGAGCCAACAATTTTAACATTCATAAACAACAAGATAAAAAATATGCACTGTCCAAGCATTCATTCAGAAAATAAAAAGTATTGTCACCACATCAATATAATTAAACTAATTTCAAGGATGAATTTGAAACTCATGTACTTCTTGTTCTTTTGTATTAAAAACATTTTTTATTTAAGAAAGGTGAAGGATTCATGAAATTATTCATAGCCTTAAGACATAGTTACTAAATACTAATGATCATGTAGTAAAGACTCCAAACATAGACAAACATATAGCATAAAACTGAAAAACAGAGAGATAAGAACAAAGAAGTTAAGGAATGAGTCCACCTTAGTGATGGTGGCACCTTCTTCTTGAAGGATCAATGGTGTTCTTGAGCTCCTCTATGTCTCTTCCTTGCCTTTGTTGCTCTTCCCTCATACCTCTTTGATCTTCTCTAGTCTCATTGAGAATGATGGAGTGCTCTTGGTGTTCCATCCTTAATTGGTTCATGTCATGACTCAATCTTTCTAGAGAAGTGTTGAGTTGTTCCCAATAGTTATTTTGAGGAAAATGCATCCCTTGAGGCATCTCAGGGAATTCTTGATGATGAGCTTCCTCATGCATCTCTTGAGATCCATGAATGGGCTCTCTTGTTTGCTCCATCCTCTTCTTAGTGATGGGCTTGTCCTCTTCAATGAGGATGTCTCCTTCTATGACAACTTCAACTAAGTTGCATAGATGGAAAATGAGATGAGGAAAAGCTAGCCTTGCCAAGGTGGAGGGCTTTTCAGCTACTTTGTAGAGTTCTAGAGGGATGACTTCATGAACTTCTACTTCCTCTCCAATCATAATGCTATGGATCATGATGGCCCGATCCACAATTACTTCGGATCGGTTGCTAGTGGGGATGATGGAGCATTGGATGAACTCCAACCATCCTCTAGCCACAGGCTTAAGGTCCAGTCTTCTCAATTGAACCGGCTTACTTTTTGAGTCTCTTTTCCATTGAGCACCTTCCATACATATGTCCATGAGGACTTGGTCCAACCTTTGATCAAAGTTGACCCTTGTAGTGTAGGAGCGTGCATCTTCTTGCCTCAAAGGCAAGTTGAACGCCAATCTTACGTTCTCCGGACTGAAATCTAAGCATTTCCCCCAAACCATTGTAAGCCAATTCTTTGGGTTTGGGTTCATGCTTTGATCATGGTTCCTAGTGATCCATGCATTTGCACAGAACTCTTGAACCTTTAAGATTCTGACTTGTTGAATGGGATTGGAGAGAACTTCCCATCCTCTTCTTCTAATCTCTTGTCGGGTCTCCGGATATTTGCCCTTTTTGAGCTTAAAAGGGACCTCAGGGATCACCTTTTTCTTGGCCACAACTTCATAGAATTGGTCTTGATGGGCTTTTGAGATGAATCTCTCCATCTCCCATGACTCAGAGGTGAAAGCAATTGCCTTCCCTTTCCTCTTACTTGAGGTTTCTCTGGCCTTAGGTGCCATCAATGGTTATGGAAAAACAAAAAAGCTATGCTTTTACCACACCAAACTTAGAATGTTGCTCACCCTCGAGCAAAAGAAGAAAGAATAGAAGAAGAAGAAGATATGGAGGAGAGGGAGAAAGGTGTGTTGTGTGAAAATGAAGAAGGATGGAGGGGTTTATATAGTAGAGGGAGAGGGGTATGGGTTCGGTCATTTAGGGTAGGTTTGGGTGGGAAAGAGATTTTGAATTTGAAGGTAGGTGGGGTTTATGGGGAAGAGTGGATGGATGTGATTGGTGAAGGAGTAATGGGGAAGAGAGATTGAGGTGATTGGTGAAGGATATAGTGTTATTGGATTATGTGAAGAAGAAAGAGGTGGGGTAGGTGGGGATCCTGTGGGGTCCACAGATCCTAAGGTGATCCTGTGGGGTCCACAGATCTTGAGATGTCAAGGATTTCTCATCCCTGCACCTTTTAGGCGTGTAAAACGCCATCTGTATGCAATCCTGGCGTTTAACGCCAGACTGATGCTTGTTTCTGGCGTTAAACGCCCAAATGTAGCCTGTTTCTGGCGTTTAACGCCAGCCTGATGCTTGTTTCTGGCGTTAAACGCCAGCTTGGTGCTTGTTTCTGGTGTTAAACGCCAGACAGAAGCTTATTTCTGGCGTTTAAACGCCAGATAGCTCTTCCTCTAGGGTGTGCTTTTTCTTCTGCTGTTTTTGATTCTGTTTTTGATTTTTGCAATTGTTTTGTGACTCCACATGATCATAAACCTAATAAAACACAAAAGAACAATAGAAATATAGATAAATAAAAATTGGGTTGCCTCCCAATAAGCACTTCTTTAATGTCAATAGCTTGACAGTGAGCTCTCATAGAGCTTTACAGATGTTTAGAGCATGATGAGAGCCTCCCAACACCAAACTTAGAGTTTGAATGTGGGGGTTTAACACCAAACTTAGAGTTTGGTTGTGGCCTCCCAACACCAAATTTAGAGTTTGATTGTGGGGGCTTTGTTTGACTTTGTATTGAGAGAAGCTTTTCATGCTTCCTCTCCATGGTTGCAGAGGAAGATCCTTGAGCTTTAAATACAAGGTAGTCCCCATTCAATTGAAGGACTAGCTCTCCTCTGTCAACATCAATCACAGCTCCTGCTGTGGCTAGGAAAGGTCTTCCAAGGATGATGAATTCATCCTCATCCTTCCTAGTGTCTAGGATTATGAAATCAGCAAGGATGTAAAGGCCTTTAACCTTCACTAACACGTCCTCTACCAACCCATAAGCTTGTTTTATTGACTTGTCTGCCATCTTTAATGAGATTATTGTAGCTTGTACCTCAAAGATCCCCAGTTTCTCCATTATAGAGAGTGGCATAAGATTTATACTTGACCCCAGGTCACACAGAGCCTTCTCAAAGGTCATGGTGCCTATGGTACCGGGTATTAAAAATTTACCAGGATCTTGTTTTTTTTGAGGTAAAGTTTACTGAACCCATGTATTTAGTTCACTAATGAGCAAAGGAGGCTCATCTTCCCAAGTCTCATTACCAAATAACTTGGCATTCAGCTTCATGATGGCTCCTAGATATTGAGCAACCTGTTCTTCAGTTACATCTTCATCCTCTTCAGAGGAAGAATAGTTCTTAGAGCTCATAAATAGCAGAAGGAAGTTTAATGGAATCTCTATGGTCTTTATATGAGCCTCAGATTCCTTTAGGTCCTCAATAGGGAACTCTTTTCTGTCTGGAGGACGTCCTATGAGGTCTTCCACATTGGGATTCATGTCCTCCCCTTCTTCTTTAGATTCGGCTATTTTGATTATATCAATGGCCTTACACTCTCTTTTTGGATTCTCTTCTGTATTGCTTGGGAGAGTACTAAGAGGAGTTTCAGTGATTTTCTTACTCAGCTGACCCACTTGTTCCTCCAAGTTTCTAATGGAGGACCTTGTTTCATTCATGAAACTTAAAGTGGCCTTAGATAGATTAGAGACTATGTTTGCTAAGCTAGAGGTGCTCTGCTCAGAATTCTCTGTTTGTTGCTGAGAAGATGATGGAAAAGGCTTGCTATTGCTAAGCCTATTTCTTCCACCATTATTAAAGCCTTGTTGAGGCTTTTGTTGATCCTTCCATGAGAAATTTGGATGATTTCTCCATGAGAGATTATAGGTGTTTCCATAGGCTTCACCCATGTAATTCACCTCTGCCATTGCAGGGTTCTCAGGATCATAGGCTTCTTCTTCAAGAGATACCTCTTTGGTACTGTTGGATGCATTTTGCAATCCATTCAGACTCTGAAAAATCATGTTGACTTGCTGAGTCAACATTTTGTTATGAGCCAGTATGGCATTCAGAGCATCAACTTCAAGAATTTCCTTCTTCTGAGGCGTCCCATTACTCACAGGATTCCTTTCAGAAGTGTACATGAACTAGTTATTTGCAACCATGTCAATGAGTTCTTGAGCTTCTGCAGGTGTTTTCTTTAGGTGAATGGATCCACCTGCAGAATGGTCCAGTGACATCTTACAGAACTCAGATAGACCATCATAGAATATATCCAAAATGGTCCACTCTGAAAGCATGTCAGAAGGACACTTTTTGGTCAACTGCTTGTATCCTCCCAAGCTTCATAGAGGGACTCACCATCTTTTTGCCTGAAGGTCTGAACATCCACTCTTAGCTTGCTCAGCTTTTGAGGAGGAAATAACTTGGCCAAGAAGGCCATGACCAGCTTATCCCAAGAGTCTAGGCTATCTTTAGGTTGTGAATCCAACCATGTTCTAGCTCTGTCTCTTACTGCAAAAAGGAAAAGCATGAGCCTGTAGACTTCAGGATCTACTCCATTAGTCTTAACAGTATCACAAATCTGCTAGAACTCAGTTAAAAACTGATAAGGATCTTCTGATGGAAGTCCATAAAACTTGCAGTTCTGTTCCATTAAAGTAACTAGTTGAGGCTTCAGCTCAAAATTGTTGCTCCAATGGCAAGGATTGACATGTTTCTTCCATAAAAATTGGAAGTAGGTGTAATTTTGCTCCAATTTTGCTGCACCATGATAATGAGTTGAGGATTTAGCTCAAAATTGCTTGCTTTGATGGGAGGTATACAGATGCTACTCCCATATGCAACTGTAATGGGGTTAGCATATGACCCCAGAGTCCTTCTGGACTGCTCAATTCCACTTAGGTCCATGATGGAGAAAGGAAGATGATGTGGATTGCAAGTAAATTATATTTTTATTTTTTATTTTTTATTTTATTTAATTAAAAGTGATCGAAAATAATAAAATAAAATAAATAGAAAATAAAATAAAATTTCGAAAACTAAAAGAAAATAAAATCAAAGCAAATTGAAAACTAAATTAATTAATTAATTAAAAAGATTTTGGAATTAGCAATTAAAAAGATATGATTGAAAAATTATTTTGAAAAAGATATGATTGAGAAAATATGATTGCAATTAAAAAAATGATTGAAAAGATATGATTGAAAAAGATTTGATTTTTGAAAAAGATTTGAAAAGATCAATTTTTGAAATTAGAATTTTGACTTGACTAAAAAAAAAGATATGATTTTGAAAATCTTTGACTAATTTAATGCAAAATTTCGAAAATTATGAGTAAAATAAGGAAAGGATATTTTTTTGATTTTTAAATTTTAATGAGGAAAGAGAAAAACAACAAAACGACACTAAACTTAGAAATTTTAGATCAAAACAAAGAGAACAAAGAAGAATACTTTGAATGTCAAGATGAACACCAAGAACACTTTGAAGATCAAGATGAACACCAAGAACAAATTTTTAGAAAATCAAACACAGATTTTCAAAAATTTAAAGGAAAACATAACGAAGATACCAAACTTAGAATTTTTAAAGATCAAGAAACAACTAAGACTATGCAAATTCGAAAAATTAAAAGAAATTAAAAGCATGCAATTGACACCAAACTTAAAATATGAAACTAAACTCAAATAAAAGACTCTAAACCAACAAAAATAAAATATTCCTAATCTAAGCAACAAGATAAACCGTCAGTTGTCCAAACTCGAACAATTCCCGGCAACGGCGCCAAAAATTTGGTGCACGAAATCACAATCACACTTTTGTAATTCCGCACAACTAACCAGCAAGTGCACTGGGTCGTCCAAGTAATACCTTACGTGAGTAAGGGTCGATCCCACAGAGATTGTCGGCTTGAAGCAAGCTATGGTTATCTTGTAACTCTTAGTCGGGATATCAATAGTTCTCAGATTTAATTGTAAAAAGTATAAGAACATGAAATAAATACTTGTTTTGCAGTAATGGAAAACAGGTTGAGGTTTTGGAGATGCTCTATCTTCTGAATCTCTGCTTTTCTACTGTCTTCTTCTTTATGCACGCAAGGCTCCTTCCATGGCAAGCTATATGTTGGGTTTCACCATTGTCAATGGCTACCTCCCGTCCTCTGAGTGAAAATGTTCAACGCACGCTGTCACCGCACGGCTAATCATCTGTCGGTTCTCGATCATGCTGGAATAGGATCCATTGATCCTTTTGCGTCTGTCACTACGCCCAACACTCGCGAGTTTGAAGCTCGTCACAGCCATTCAATCCCTGAATCCTACTCGGAATACCACAGACAAGGTTTAGACTTTCCGGATTCTGAAGAATGGCCGCCAATGGATTCTAGCTTATACCACGAAGATTCTAATTAAGGAGTCCAAGAGATACACACTCAATCGAAGGTAGAACGGAGGTGGTTGTCAGGCACACGTTCATAGGTGAGAATGGTGATGAGTGTCACGGATCATCACATTCATCAGGTTGAAGAACAAGTGGTATCTTAGAATAGAAGCAAGCGTGATTGAATGAAAAACAGTAGTAATTGCATTAATTCATCAAGACACAGCAGAGCTCCTCACCCCCAACCATGGGGTTTAGAGACTCATGCCGTAGAAGATACAATATGAAACGTGTAAAGTGTCATGAGGTGAAGATACAATAGCAAAAAGTCCTATTTATGGTGAACTAGTGACCTAGGGTTTACAAGAATGAGTAAATAACATAAAAATCCACTTCTGGGGTCCACTTGGTGTGTGCTTGGGCTGAGCATTGAAGCTTTCATGTGTAGAGACTTTTTCTGGAGTTAAACGCCAGCTTTTGTGCCAGTTTGGGCGTTTAACTCCAACTTTTGTGCCAGTTCCGGCGTTAAACGCCGGGAATTCTTAAGCTGATTTGGAACGCCAGTTTGGGTCATCAATGCTTGGGCAAAGTATGGACTATTATCTATTGCTGGAAAGCCCAGGATGTCTACTTTCCAACACAATTAAGAGCGCGCCAATTAGGCTTTTGTAGCTCCAGAAAATTCACTTCGAGTGCAGGGAGGTCAGAATCCACCAGCATCTGCAGTCCTTTTTCAGCATCTGAATCAGATTTTTGCTCAGGTCCCTCAATTTCAGCTAGAAAATACCTGAAATCACAGAAAAATACACAAACTCATAGTAAAGTCCATAAATGTGATTTTTAATTAAAAACTAATAAAAACATAATAAAAACTAACTAAAACATACTAAAAATATACTAAAAATAATGCCAAAAAGCGTATAAATTATCCGCTCATCAGGGATCACCGTTGTCAATGGCTACCGTCTGTCCTCTCAGTGAAAATGGTCCAGGTGCACTATCATTGCACGACTAATCATCTGTCGGTTCTCGATCATGTAAGAATAGGATTTACTATCCTTTTGCGTTGTCACCATGCCTTACAGTCGCGAGTTTGATGCTCGTCACAGTCATTCAATCCCTGAATCCTACTCGGAATATCACAGACAAGGTTTAGACTTTTCAGATTCTCAAGAATGCTGCCAATGGATTCTAGCTTATACTACGAAGATTCTGATTAAGGAATCCAAGAGATATTCATTCAAGCTTAGTTGCATATAGAACGAAAGTGGTTGTCAAGCACACGTTCATAAGTGAGAATGGTGATGAGCGTCACATAATCATCACATTCATCAGGTTCTTGGGTGCGAATGGATATCTTAGAATAAGAATAAGCGTGAATTGAATAGAAGAACAGTAGTAATTGCATTAATACTCGAGGAACAGCAGAGCTCCACACCTTAATCTATGGTGTGTAGAAACTTCACCGTTGAAAATATATAAGAACAAGGTCTAGGCATGGCCGAATGGCCAGCCTCCCTAAGTGGCATATGAATTCGAAAATAGGGAAAAAGACCCCCTAGTACAATAGTCAAAATTCTACTTATACTAAACTAGTTACTAGGGTTTACAAAAATAAGTCTAAGTGCAAAAATCTACTTCCGGGGCCCACTTTGGTGTGTGCTTGGGTTGAGCTTGAGCTTTACACGTGAAGATGCTTCTCTTGAGATTAAACGCCAAGTTGTAACATGTTTTTGGCGTTTAACTCTGGTTTGTGACGTGTTTCTGGCGTTTTACTCTAGAATACAGCATGGAGCTGGCGTTGAACACCAGTTTGCGTCGTCTAAACTCAAATAAAGTATGGAATATTATATATTGCTGGAAAGCCTGGATGTCTACTTTCCAATGCAATTGAGAGCGCGCCATTTGGAGTTCTGTAGCTCCAGAAAATCTATTTCGAGTGTAGGGAGGTCAGAATCCAACAGCATCAACAATCCTTTGTCAGCCTCCTATCAGATTTTTGCTCAGGTCCCTCAATTTTAGCCAAAAAATACCTGAAATCACAGAAAAATACACGAACTCATAGTAAAGTCCAGAAATCTGAATTTTTCATAAAAACTAATAAAAACATTCCTAAAAGTAGCTAGATCCTACTAAAAACTACCTAAAAATAATGCCAAAAAGCGTATAAATTATCTGCTCATCAATATGCATCACAGAATGGTTGTTGATAGTCCATTGGAGGTGGTTGTTGTCATGAGGGTTGATCAAATCCTTGTGGCTCCTCCCATCTTTGATTGTCCCAACTTTGATGCATGTTCTCATTGTAATCTCCTCTTCCTGCAACATAATTGTAACCAGACTCATAGCCAAAGGGGTGAGAGTTCATAGTAGTAAGAGAAAATAAAAATAAAACTAATAAAAATTAATGAAAATAAACTCCTAAAACTAGAAACACTGACAACAATATAAGATAAAGATTTGAAAAAGGTTTAAATTTTGAAAAGGTTTGATTTTTAAAATTTTAAATTTAAATTTTGAAATTTAAATTGTGAATTTTGGAATTTTAAATATTGAAATTTGAAATTTTGATTTTGAAATAAGATAAGATAAGATTTTGAAAAAGATATAATTTTTGAAAAAGATTTGAATTTTGAAATTTAAAGCTAAGATAAGATAAGATAAAAATTTTAAAATAAAAATCTAAATTTTTTTTTTGTAATTTTTGAAAAAAAATCAATTAAAAAGCAAATATTTATAATTACCAATAATAAGGCACACGTTTGCAATTCCCGGGCAACGGCGCCATTTTGACGATCGGATTTTCTATCAGTAAAGAAATTCACAAATATAATCGCGTTGTAAGTATAGTTTCTAAACCAATAAAAAATCATTTCGTACAAAAGTTTTGGTTGTCACAAGTAACAAACCCCTTTGAAATTGATAACCGAAGTATTTAAACCTCGGGTCGTCTTCTCAAGGAATTGCAGGGAGGTATGATTTATTATTGGTTATGGAAAAATGTATGTTTTTGGGGTTTTTTAAAAGGTTTGAACAAGAGAAATAAATTGCAAGGGAAATAAATTAATAATTGAAAAACTCTTGGCAAGGTATGAGAACTGGAATTCCTATCCTAGTTATCCTTATCAGGTGTGATGAGAATTGGGTTTCAACCCCACTTGGTCAGCCTTTACTAAACAAAGGAAGGTCAAGTGGACTAATTAGCTTGATCCTCAAGTCCTAGTCAATCCCTATGGAAGGACTAGCTTTAGAGTGATCAAGATCAATCAGTAATTCCAATTTCAATCAACAGCTGAGTTTGATAACTCAAGTGTTACCAATTACTTAACCAAAGCCAAAAGGGAAGAAAGTCTACTCGAATGAAAATAATTTGGATAAAGCGAAAGCATCAATAACATAAATTAAAGAAAGCAATCATAAGTCTGAAATACCTCAATGTGTATTAATTAAGAAAATCAATCCAAACATAAAGAGTTCATAAACCAAATTGAGAAAATAAGTAAAAGGAACATTGAACCTGAAAATTGAGAAGAAGAAATCCTAATTCCTTTAAGAGGAATCCTAATGCTAAATCCTAAGAGAGAGGAGAGAACCTCTCTCTCTAAAGACTACATCTAAAAACTAAAATTGTGAACTATGAATGAATGATGATGAATGAATGGATTCCCTCACTTTATAGTCTCTAATCTGTGTTTTCTGGGCCGAAAATTGGGTCAAAAACAGCCAAGAATTTGCTGGTTATGAAATCAAACACGCTGATTTTCGTCACTGCGACGCGTCCGCGTGGCGCACGCATTCGCGTCACCTAAATGTACGTCTACTATAGCAAATTATATAACATTTCGAAGTCCCGGACGTTAGCTTTCCAACCCGACTGAAACCGCATCATTTGGACCTCTGTAGCTCAAGTTATGATCAATTTAGTGCGAGAGGGTCAGGCTGACAGCTTTGCAGTTCCTTCAATTTCTTGTATTCCTTCCACTTTTGCATGCCTCCTTTCCATCCTCCAAGCCATTCCTGCCCTGTAATCTCTGAAATCACTTAACACACATATCACAGCGTCTAATGGTAATAAGAGGGAATTAATATTAGCAAATATAAGGCCAAAGAAGCATGTTTTCAATCATAGTACAAAATCAGGAAGGAAAACGTAAAACATGCGATTTCTATGAATAAGCGTGAGAATAATGGATAAAAAATCACTCAATTTAGCACAATATAAACCATAAAATAGTGGTTTATCAGGATGCCTTGAGTCATAAATCTTTATGCGCTTCTTGGATGATGCTACGAGAGGAAGAGTTACGGAAAGCATTCCAAGGGTTGAAACTAGGAATCAGAGAGGAGTTTGGAATACTGTGCTTAAGTCAACTATAGATTTCAAGTGATTTCAAAGCTGAACTTCTAAAGGCTCATCAGAATGACAAGGAATTGTGTAAGATTTTGCCAGCAATTGAGAAAGGCAAACGGTGGAGAGTGTGAGAATATAAGGATGGTTTATGGAGGTTCAAGGATTGGATCATTGTGCCAGATGCCAGGGATTTGTGACAGAGCATATTGGAGGAAGCACATAAGAGCGGGTTCTCAATTTATCCGGGAAGCACCAAGATGTATCAAGATCTAAAAATAATGTTCTGGTGGCCAAGGATGAAAAATGATGTGGCGTTGCACGTTTCCAAGTACCTAACTTGCCATAAAGTTAAAATTGAACACCAGAGACCATCAGGAACCCTTTAACCTTTGGAGATTCCATAGTGGAAATAGGAGAGCATTGCTATAGATTTTGTGTTGGGTTTACCAAAAACTCGGACAGGTTGTAATGCCATTTAGGTAGTTCTGGATCGACTGACTAAGTCGGCTCACTTTCTTCCTATTCGAATAAGATGCACAATGGAGGAGTTAGCGCGGCTATACATTAAGGAAATTGTGAGGTTGCATAGCGTACCTTCCACCATTGTATCCGACAGAAATCCTTGCTTCACCTCATGGTTCTGGGGAGCCTTTCAGCAGGCATTTGGCACCCAATTGAGCCTAAGCACTGTATATCACCCTCATACAGATGGCCAATCAGAAAGAACAATCCAAACCTTGGAGGATATACTAAGAGCTTGTGTTTTGTATCAACCGGCGAGCTGGGATCGATATATGCCCCTAGTGGAGTTTGCTTATAACAACAGCTACCATGCAAGCATTGAAATGGCTCCGTATGAAGCTCTGTATGGAAGAAAATGCCAATCTCCGCTATGTTGGTATGAAGCCGGGGAAAGGAGCTTATTATGACCTGAAATGATCGCTGAAACCTTTGAGCAAATAAAGAAAATCTGTAGCCGAATGCTTATAGCTCAAAGCCATCAGAAGAGCTATGCTGCCAAAGGAAGAAGCCTTTGGAGTTTGAGGAAGGAGAACATGTCTTCCTGAAGGTTACCCTAACCACCGGGATAGGGAGATCCATTAAGACTAAAAAGTTAAATCCCCGTTACATTGGACCATTTGAGATCCTGAAGAAAATTAGACTAGTGGCGTATAGGATCGCTTTACCACCACATCTTTCAAACCTGCATAAAGTGTTTCACGTATCGCAGCTTTGTAAATACACCTTTGACCCGAGTCATGTCCTAGAACTAGAATCAGTTTAAGTGAGAGAAGATCTGACGCTCCCGGTAACTCCAGTCAGGATTGATGACACCAACATCAAGCGTTTACACGGAGAAGAGGTTTCTTTGGTGAAAGTAGCTTAGAGTTGGGCTGGTATTGAAGAGCATACCTGGGATATTGAGTCAGACATGCGGAAGGACTACCCGCACCTCTTTTCAGGTAACTAACTCTGAATTTTGAGGACAAAATTCTTAATTAAGTGGGTAGGATGTAAACACAACTAAAATTAGCAAATAATTAGATAATAAATTGAATTTTAATCAAGAAAATTAAAAATGTAAATCTAATATTAAAATAGGGTAGAACTCTTCAAAACGAGAATTTTGACACTAATTTCAAAAAGTTTGGCGCAAAATTGGGCCGGATGGGCCGAACCGGTTGAACCGGGCCCAACTGGACCCATAACTTAAAATGGCAGAAGCTATCTCCTTCCCAATTCAGTAGCAAAGCATGCTGAACAGCAAGTGGGAGCGGAGAGCTTCCTAACCCTCACCATCAACATAAACCACCATAACTCCTTTGTCCGAGCTCTAATCGCCGCACCATTTGCGGCCACGCGTGTCGAGCTCTACGTTTCTATCCGATCAATTTCACAGGTAAGCCCCAATCCCATCTCAGATTCTCTACCCCCTTTTGATTTTTGAGATTGAGCCCTTGTAATGAGATTTTGTTAAACTTGGTGTTCTAGGTTCGATTTAGCTTGCGGAGCTTATCGTGTTTGAGTTGCTTTGTGCGTAGGTGCGGTAAGGATCACCTAACCTAGCCAACTCTTGAATTTATTAGGTGAATTCTGAATTTTGAAGTATATATGTGCAATATGTGTGAACCAGGTATATATATATATATATATATGTATTCGAATAAAATTGTGGACAATTAGAGGCTTGGTGGAGAATTGGTGCTAAGTTCTTGGTGATTTTTTGAAACTTGTGGGGTTGTGTGTGTGGCTAAGGTGGCTGGCTTGGAACAAATGTGGTGATCGGCCAAGGTATGGTTTAGGTTTTGCACATTTAATATGTGATGCTCTGTGAAAACTTAGGCTAGAGAACTATAGGATAAGTTGAAGTGGTTGAATATGTTAAATGATTAGTCTTTATGATATTGATGGATAATTTGATGTTGAGCATGTGTTAAGAAATATGGTGAATTTATGATGTCTTATTGGTATTTGATTATAGTTGAGCAATTGACAATGTGGGTTGAATATATGTATATATATGCTAGAATAATGATGATGGATGGAGAAATTATGATCATGGCAATATAGTGATATAGTTTAAGCTTGAGTGGTGTTTACTTAATTTTGTTGGTATTGATGCAATGAATGATGATGTGATGATGGTTGGAGAATTTATCATCATGGCAATATATGTATATAGATTGATATGTTAGTTTGTGATTAAACTTGTAAAGATTGGGTTGAAATGAGATGTTATTGAGCTAAGAAAATGATAGGATTACAAGGATTATTGTGCTATTATTGAGGGTAAGTTATATTGATGGTTATGAGTATGTTGAATTGAATGGGAATGAGTTTTGAAAAGAAAATGAGGTTTTGAAGTTTTTGAAAAACTTGGTTTTCAGCCAAACTTTGGTGGTTCATAACTGGAGCCTCAAATTTTGGTTGGAAATAGAATTTGTTTCAACACAAAGATGGTTTTACGAGCTTTTGAATGGTATAAATTTTGTGAAAAATGGAATTTTTTAGAGAAAGTTATGAACGTCGGAAGTTTTGGTGTGAAATATGTATTATGCAGGTGACTACATTTTGGTTTTGCAGCTTTCTGGGTAATCTGGGTTTTTTTAAGAACATATGTCCACGTGTACGCATGGCGTGGAATTTTAAACTGCGCGTACGTGAGTAGCCCATGCGTACGCGTAATGAACCAGCATGCATGACTATGCGTACGCATGGACTACATGTACGCTTGACATGATGTACTCACCTACGCATACGCATGGTAAGGGAATGCGCGCGCGAGCCTTTTTTTTATACTCCCACGCTTACGCGTGGCCCCTGTTTCCTGCAAAATTGGATTTTTGTGTTTAAACCTGATTTTAGATTTCTAAACCTCTATTTTTATCCTTTTATTCATAAGATATAATACTAAGTCTAGTAGCTAGTTGAAGCTAGGGAAATAAGGTAACTTGGGAATGAAGAAAGGGGTAAACATGAGGAGTTACAAGAAAAAGATGTAGATGTTAAATGAAGTTATGATGCCATGGCTATGATGAATGATTATATAATGATTATGAATATTAAACGGCTTATGAATTAAAGATATCTGAGATACGAGTTTCCCTGGGTAACAGAACCGTGGCTTGCCACCACGTGTTCCAGGTTGAAACTCAATAGTCTGTTGACCCTACGTCGCAAGGGTGACCGGGCACGTATAAATTTCTGGGAATGGATATCCCTATTGAGTGATATATCAATGAATGAATGATTGTATAAATGATGAATGAATGAGAAATCTATGCATAGACTCATGGGGATGCACGACGAGGGACAGTCTAAGGTTTTCAGACTTGTCGGGTTGGCTGGAAAACTGACAGATGAGCCTCATCAGCCATAAAACAGGCATACATCATGTGCATTTATTTGTTTTCTCTGCTATTCATTACTTGGGATTGCCTAACTGAATATATATCATGCTACCTGTTATATTTGCTACTTGTACTATCTATTTCCTACTTGTGCGTGAAATTTTTTGGTTGCTTGTCTCTGTTGAATCATTGGTGGAGGAGGAGCGGAGGAAGGGTGGATTTGTTTGGTGTTAATGTTAGGATTATAGTAGGAAAATTTAGAACCTTTTAGGGTCACTTACCCCCTTTTATGGCTTCTGTTTATATTTTAAGTTTTATAACTGTTTGTTGGCATTCTATGATTACCTCTGGAATTCCCAAGACCTTATATATTATGTGCGTGGCACCTTTATCATGCTGAGAACCTCTGGTTCTCACCTCATACTGTGTTGTTAGTTTCAGATGCAGATCGAGAGGTTTCTTGCTAGGCATCTGGATTCCTGAAGCGGAGTTGTCCCTGGGTTATTTTGGAGTATCAGTTTATGTATATATGTATGTAGCTACTTAGCTTTCCCTCCAAGAAACTTGATTATTTTGTCCCTCAAAGAGGTTACAAGAGAGTTAAGGCCTTGTTTCTGTATTTTGGGTATCTTGGGATACTTGTATATGTATGTAAATATTCTCCGGCCAGCCTTGGCTTCGCAGGCTGAGTCAGGAGCTTGTTATACTATATTCTTGGCTCTCTATTCACTCTTTCGCTTATTCATATCTATAATCTTTAGGTTTCTTAATACGCAAGTAATTCCATTTTCTGAGTGTTGCATTTTTTAGTTCCCGATTTTGCTTTACCCGTTTTTCAAGGCTCCTAGCATATTATATTTTTCCACTATTATATGTATGTATTTACTGATTAAAGGTTCGTAACACCACACTACCTTTGTTCTATGACTTAAGCATAAAGGTCTGTGTAGTTGATGCGTGAAAACTTGTCTCTCAACAAATTTCCCTTCAGCAAGTATACCGAATTGTCGTCAAGTAATAACTCACAAAAGAGTGAGGTCGAATCCCACAGAGATTAACGGATTAAGCAATCAATGGTTAATTGATTATTCTAGTTAGACAAATCATATTGGAGTGATAAGTAACAAGGAAATGTAAATGGCACAAAAGTAAAGAAAGCAATAAAGTACAGAAAAGTAAAATGGCAAGAAAAGTAAATGTAAGAACTAAAAATAAAATGAACATTGGGATCAAGAGATATTACAATCCTCTGGATCAAGTTCATTCTCATCTCTTCCTCAATCAATGCATTCATTGATCTCCTTGGCAATCTTAAGTGATTGGATCCCAATTCCTTGGCAATCCAATCTCTCTAAGCTTGAACAATTGCCCAATTCCTTGATTTAATTGCTCATGGGAAGAGATGAAGTTTGGTCACTGATTATACCACATGTATTCCCAAATCAAAGTGTTGGTAGGATTATAGTCACATATCCATCCAAACCCCAATTCGGTCCAACATGAGAGAGCATTTCTAGCATGATTTCCTCATTCCTCTTCCAAGGTTCCGAGGAAATCCAAGTATGAGCAATTTCTCTTCCAAGACAATTACCTAATTGGATGAAGATTGAATGCTCTCTAGTAAAATCAAGAGAAAAGAAAGAAGAAGAAGAATAAGAACTACAATTGATCCATTGAATCACAATAGAGCTCTCTAACCCAATGAAAAGAATTAGTTGATCATTGCTCTACCAAAATAGAAAAGAAAGAAAGTGCAAAAAAATAAAGATAAAGATTAAACTGAAATTGAAACTTCAAAATTCATAAATGGAAGGTACAAAGAAAAGAAACTACTCCTAAGGAAGAAAAGAAGAGAAAAGGAAGAAGAGTGGTTGAGGGGAGGGGTCCGAAGACCCACTCCCCTTGGAGTGTGCCAATTCACAAAAATTCGAATTGGTCTTCACTCTCTCCCCCTTCCTTCAATTTCCCATCTAGTTCCCTTTGAATGTAAAGACTAAGGCCTTTATATAGGCTTTCCTAAATTACAAAAAAAATAATTACAATTAAATGAAAATTCCTATTCTAGATGCTTCTTGTGGCCTTGATTGGTTGACAATTGTGGGCTTGCTTGCTTGAGCTTTGAAGTGGACTTGAGAGAGGAGTGAATCAAGTTGAGGTCCAGGTGCTAAAGTTAGTGCTAAAGTTAGCCACACTAATGCTACAAGTGTGGCGTTAGTGCTAAAGTTATTGTGGCTAACGTTGCACTTGCTGCCCAGTTAGTGTTTTTGGGGCTTAAAAGATACCTCTTGTTTGTGCTCTAATTTCATACCCACTATAGAGTATTATATATCGTTGGAAAGCTCTGAATATCAGCTTTCTAACGCAACTGAAATCACCTCAATTGGATCTCTATAACTCAAGTTATGCTCCTTTGAAGTGGACATGGTCGCTGGCATAGTCGCTAGCGTTAATGGAAAACGTGAGTCCCGATAACGCTAGCGACCAGAGGCTTAATATTTCCAGGTTCTGGAGCTCAAAATCAATGTCCACCCCATACCATTATATAATGTTGGAAAGCTCTGGATGTCTACTTTCCAACGCCTTTGGAAGCGCATCATTTGGAGCTCTACAACTCGAGTTACATATCTTGGAAGGTGAAGAGGTCAGTTGGCCTTACTACAGGTTGATATCATGTTCATCTTTACACTTTTGGGGCAGGTTTTCTACCTTAAATTTAGTGTCAACCATGTAGTTCCATATATGCTTAAAAAGCTCTGGAATCCTACTTTCCAATGCCACTGAAATCACCTCATTTGGAGCTTTGTGCCTCAAGTTATGCGTGTTTGAAGAAGGCATGATCAGGCTGCCAGGTGGGACTTTTGCCTTCGTTAACTTCCACGTTAACTTAGTTAACGTAGAAGTTAATGTGGGTCTTTTTTTGCCTCGCCAACGTTAGTGGCACTCACTTTTTCCACTAACGTTGGCATCTCCCATTCCTTCCACGTTAACTACCACGTTAACTTAGTTAACGTGGCTGTTAACGTGGGTCTGTTTGCTTCGCCAACGTTAGTGGCACTCACTTTTACGTGGCTGTTAACGCAGGTCTTTTTACTTCGCAAACGTTAGTGGCACTCACCTTTTTCACTAACGTTGGCATCTTCCTTTCTTTCCACGTTAACGTAGCTGTTAACGTGGGTCTTTTTGCACCTTCGCAAACGTTAGTGGCACTCACTTTTTCCACTAACGTCGGCCCTTCTTCAAAGTTAATGCCATTAACGTTCCCACTAACGTTCCAACTTTCCTTCCTTCCACGTAAGTGCCCACGTTAGTAGCACTAACGTAGCCACTAACGTGGCTCTTCTCTGCTTCTTTTGGCCTGAAATCAATCAAACAAAGTGCATCAAGGTAACATACAAGATGATCTTTAGATACTAAGTGTGCTAATAATACTCAAAATCAAAACTTCACTTAGTGTGATCTATTTTATCATATTTACCCTGTATATTAGCTAAAATTCACCTATGCTTGAGATTTTGTTTCATGCAGAGATCTTTCATGCTATTACTCGTATATTGGCAATATTTGTATGAAAACTAAAGAGAAATCTACTGAAATGACTACTAAAAGTAGGCAATGATTCACGCGCATCAGTAGTAGGGCGTTACAGAATGCTTGGTTTGGCACAAGAAATTGAAAACTTTTGAAAAATAGAGCACCTTGTCATGCGTGCGCATAACCCACACATATGCGTGACATCCCTGAACTTAAGCATGCTAAGATCGTGCGTTCACTGTGCCATTACACAGCCTAGACAGTGAGTTGTGCACGTAGCATGCGGGAACAATGCATCTAGCATAATTTCTTCCCACGCGTACGCGTGACCCACGCGTACGCGTGACCCACGCATACGTGTGACCCATGCATACGCGTCACCTTCTATTTTCCCATTCTACGCCTACGCCATTTAGACGTGCACGTGTCGCATTCCATTCTCCCAACCCACACTTACGTGTGACCCATGACCCTTGTCCACACACACCTCTTTTCTTTTCTTCTTCTCTCTTATCTTCTTTTATTTCCTTTTTCCAACCATCATCCACAACCACCATTTACCATCCACCAACATCTTCTTTAGTTAGTGGAATAGTTAGTTAGTTATTTTAATTTTCTGTTTTAGGTGATGAGTGTTGGATTATTAATTTAATTTGCTGATTTTGCTGTGTATTACTGCTGATTATCGACATGATGCTATTTTAGCATCATTGTTGTTAATATTCATTGTTGGAATTCTTTGTTGAGATTATATTTTGTTGCTTGGTTTGACTTGCTCATGCTTGATATTTGTACATACCAAGTGCTCATGACATTGCCTTCAAGAATGTTTTTAGACTTCTAAATTGCATGTTGTAGCTAGCCACCATGTAATTTGAATTCATTATCCATTATTAAGTAACTGTATGTAGTTGATGCATTTTTTGTTAGGTGATACTTGTTTATGATTGACCCTTATTTACGTCACCTAGTTCATGCATTGAGGTTGAGGAATTGTGAAATTGGATTCTAAGCTTACCTAGTGACATGTTTTTGAGCTTTCTAAGCTTTGTGGACTATGCTTGCTATGTGATTGATCTCAACTTATATCTTTCTTTTCCTAAATTGCATTGCACTTATGTTTCTCACTCTATGTCAGCTAGGTATTGCAAACAAATTTCAAGGTGTGTTATTGATTGATGTGTGAATTCCATTATTTATTTGGTCCATTAAGTTCTCTTGAACATCAACCAATTTCCTCCATTATCCATTTCATACTCACTTGATTATTGCTTGAATGCTTCTATGCTTCTTTATTACTTGTTTGTTTGTCTTAACCTACAAGTTTTCTTTGAAGTATTTCAAGCACACTAGTATGAGTGAAGTACATACACCTTTTATGTAGTTGTGACATAGCTTTTAAATGCTAGTGTGTGAATTCTATCCCGCATGCAACTTAGAATTCACGCACTATTTTCATCATTGTCACAACCTTATTAACTCACTTCATTTTAGTAATGATTACCTCATTCCAATAATTTATGTTCCATTTCCTTTACATATACTCGTCTTACTATATCCTGTTTTATATCCTTCAGGATGATTCACCATAAACAAAAAAAGGGAAGCGGAAGAGAGAACATGAGTAGCCTGATGATTCACCAGCTAAAGGTGGCAATCCGTGTAGTTTCCGTACCTCCTTGCTCATCTTTGAATGCACCGAGGACGGTACAAAATTTAAAGTGTGAGGAGGTCGTCCAACCAATCGGCCATTTGTGGGTAAAGAATTCTAATGCTAACAATTTCACATTTTAACTTTTTCTATCATTACTATGTCATTTAGAATTCTTAGTTGCATTTTTCTTGGTTTATTGTATTTCTTTTCATATATATAATAAGTTTAGTCAAAATAATGAAATTTTTCAAGGAATTTATCTATAGGGCATTCCAATTGATTTGAGTTGATATTTGTTTCATTGAAACTTGCTTGAAAAATATTGTGGAACATGTTTTTGAGCTAAGGACACATAAGCATGTGAGTTTTGAGCCTAATTATGTGGTTGCATCATATAACCACTATTTTCATTATTGTGTGTATTGTTTTTTTTTCTATGAGTGTAATCTTTGATTTGTGTGATTCTTTATGTCTATTATTTTGTGTGTGAATGCATTTATTTCATTTGAGCTCACTTACCCAAATGGCCTTACTTTTTCATCCACCATTGTTAACCAATTGTGAGCCTATTTTAATTCCCTTTGTTATTTATTTTAGCACATCACTACCCCAAGTGAAAAATAATAAATATCCTTCATTTGGATCTTTGATTAGCTTAGGCTAGTGAGAGTGTGCATCATTTAAGTGTGGAAAAGTTTGGGAACATTGGGTGAGACAAAAGTGTATTCTATAGTTTTGTTGAAAAATCTTGGAAATTGGGTACATACTCATGCATTAAATGTTTAAACCATATGCATTCATCTTTTGTATGTATTATGTTATTGAAAAAATTGAAAAAAATAATATAAAAAAAATAAAAAGAAGAAAAAGAAAGCAATAAAAAAGGGGACAAAATGCCCCAATGTAAAGTAATAATAATAATAATGATGCATATGGGATGTGGATTGAAGAGAATGCATGTGTATGTGAAAAATGAAGAATGGGTAGTTAGGTTTGTATTTAAACTGTATAGGTTGTTATATTTGTTTGGTGAGAGCTTAGGTTAATCAAAGATTCAATTTTCAAGCTTACTTTACCATATGCATCCTTACCTTTACCTTAGCCCTATTACAACCTATGGATAAGTCCTCATGATATTTGTATGCATGCATTGAATAATTGTTGATTGTTAGATGAAAAACAAATCTTAGAAAGCATGATTAGAAGAGAATTGAGCGAATCAATCCTAAACACTTGAGCGTTAGAGTGTTACACATCTGGTGAGGACTCAATTGCTCAATTCTATGTTTCCACCGGTTATTACTTCTTATCTTGCAAGTTGTAAATTCTATTTAATAACACAATTTAGTTTTGGATTTCATTTTATTGTGATTGCCTTAGCCCTTGTGTTCATATATGTATACTTAGAAGTTGATTTATTTTGACCAAGTAGTTGCACTCATGCAGATAGGTTGCATTTAGATAGTGTGCAGTGAATAAATGTTAATACCCCTTTCTTGTCTTTCTAGAGTTTAGCATGAGGACATGCTATTGTTTAAGTGTGTGGAGATTGATAAACCAGAATTTTATGGTTTATCATGTCTTAAATTTGGTAGATTTTATCAACTTTTCCTACATTTTTTCAATGAAATAGCATGGTTTTGTAAATTCTCCCTAAATTGTGCTTAAGAGTAAAAAAATACTTTTTAGGCTCTTAATTTACTGATTTTAATTTTATTTAATTCCATTCGAAGCCTTGATGTGTTTGTTTAGTGATTTCAGGCTTAGGAGGCAAGGATTAGATCAAATAAGTGAAGAAAAAGCATGCAAAGTGGAGAATTCATAAAGAAATCAAGTTTTAAAAATCTGTCATGCGACCCGTACGCGTGACCCATGCGTACGCGTGACCTGGAAAATCACAATATGGCGCGTACGTGTCACCCACACATACGTGTGACAAGCAACACGTGACTTCATTAAAGAAAACACTCTGGGGACGATTTTTGGACTCGATGGAGTCCAATGTAACTCATTTCTGAAGCTATTAGAGGCCAAATTCAAGAAGGATAATGGGGGGAGCCAATAGGATAGTTTAAAAACATGCTTTAGGTTATATTCTAGAGAGAGAAGCCCTCTCTTCTCTCTAGAATTAGGGTAGAATTAGGTTATTCTCTCTTAGGTTTAGGCTTTAATTCTTGTCTTGATTTAGTTTCCTTGCAATTAATTGTTCTTACATCTTTGTTCTTTTAGTTTTATTTGCTATTTCTTATTTTGGTCACTTTTATGTTTATGAACCCTTGTTGATTTTGATTTTTATTTAATGCAATTTGAGGTTTTATTTTTCTTATTGATTGATTGAGTTATTATTGTTGCTTTCTTGCTTATAGTAATTTTAGATTTTATTATTTCTTGTTATTTTTTCATGCTTTCTTTTCATGCCTTCCAACTGTTTGAAAAAATGTTTGGTTGGATTTTAGAGTAGATTTTTATAGTTTTGGCTTGTGATTGAGGACTTAGGTGCCTTGATATCATTGATGTCCAGTTTTATTGGTGATTTACGGTTAGGGTTGTTAATTGGTTTTAGGATCAATTATGTCCACTTGACTTAACACTCCGATGCTAGAAGAAAACTAAGTGGAATTAATCCTTTGTAATTACCATATTGTGGTCAATGATACAAGATAGGAAACCTTGACTCTTAGCTGTTGCATTGAGTAGCTTTTAGCCTTTATAGTTTCTTAGTTATTAGTTAATTTTCTTGTCTATCATTCAAAACCCCAAAAATACTTTGCCATAACCAACAATATGCACACTTCCCTGCAATTCCTTGAGAGATGATACGAGGTTTAAATACTCTCAATTTTTAATGGTTTGCATTGTGACAAATAAATTAAACTTTGATTGAGGGTTATTTGTCAGTTTGGATTTATACTTTGATGGAATTAATTTGTGAAAATTACTAACCGACGATTTCCTTACGTTATAGAACTCCTGAGGGATTACCTCATGCACCTCCACCTCTTTGCCGAGCATGGTACAGTGAATCATCACTGCTCGCTCAACTATAACCTCAGAACGGTTATTCGTAGGGATGATGAAGCATTGGATGAACTCCAACCATCTTTAAGCAACTGGCTTCAGGTCATGCATACCCAGCTAGAACGTCTGACCTCTTGAATCCTTCCTTCACTAAGCTCCGAGGAGGCAAATATCCGCAAGAATCTCATTTAATTGCTGGTCAGTGTTGACCCTCTGAGTGTAGAAATGAGGGTCCTCTCATTATTGTGGTAATTGTAGTGCCACCCTTACACTCTCTAGGCTGAAATCTAGAATATGCCCTCTGACCGTAGTACGTCAGTTCTTTGGGTCCGGGTTCACACCTCTAGCATGCTTGTAGGTGACCCAAGCTTTGGCATAGAACTCTCGGACCATCAATGCTCTAACCTCAATTACGAGGTTAGTCAGAACTTCCCAACCCCTCATCACTCTTTTCTTGCTTTCTATCTCATGGAAGTGATCCTCATGAGTCTTAGAAAAGAACCGGGCAAAGTCACATGGGCCTGAGGTGGGAGAGCCTTCTCTTTCCTCTTCTTTGAGGAGGATTTTACGGTCTTGGGTGCCATAGATGTGATAAAAATGAAGAAGAGCAGAGTACCTAACACCAAACTTAAAAGTTTTGCTCGTCTTCAAGCAAAGTAAAAGTAGAAAATAAAAAAAAGAAATTAAAGAAATGAAGGATGGCTTCGGCTTAGATGGAAGAGCAAAAAAAAGGAGAACTATATTGAGGGGAAGAATATGTAATAGAGAGGAGAAGAGGCTAAGTGGAGGTGTGTGGATAATAGGGGAAGAAGTGGGTATTTCTAGGAGAGGGGGAGTGGGTTTGGTTAAGGGGGTGTGGGAGGGAAATTGAATTTGAATTTGGTTAATGTGGAAGAGAGATTGATGGGAAAGATGAGTGATGATTGGGTGAACATTGAGGTGGGTTGAAGGAATAGTGGGATTTGATTGATGGATGGAAGGGTGGGTAAGTGTATGGGGAAATGGGTGATGAATGTGGATGGAATAATCGGTAAAGGGGAGAAATATGGGGTAAGTTTGAATGGTCAAAGGGTGGGGGTTGGGGTTTAACCATTGGGAAACCTCCTTCCTGCTTCAAAATTGCATACTGGGCGCTAAAGCGCCAACATTGGGAAAAAATATATGTTTTGCGTTAAACGCCCAAAGCAGAGTGAAAATTGGTGAAAGATCGCCCCCTTGTGGGCATTAAACACCCACTGTATGACTCCCTCTCTGGGGCTAAACGCCCTCCCTGGCGTTTAGTGCCACTGCTCTGCTCCTTCTCTGGCGCTAAACGCCTTCTCTGGTGTTTAGCTCCCAAGACTGTTTAACTCCAAGGCATTCTGTTCTTCTGTCTAGGTCTTCCTGCCCTTGCTCTAAGTACTGCACATGATCACAAACATTAGAAAAACCTAGGAAACCTATGAGAATAAAAATTAAAAACTAAACAAAATTAAAACTGAAATCAAAATAGAAATAAAACGGAAATACTAAAGGATACTTAAGGTTGTGTTGCTTCCTAACAAGCGCTTCTTTACCATCACTAGCTTGATGGTCAACTCCTCTAAGGAGGAGGGTCATAGGGGCTCAGATCTTCACCCCTAATTGTAAACTTCTTTCTTGTGCAATCAACATGCTCAAAGGACAGGATCCTGTTCATAGTACGTGGTATGACTAGAATTTTAGTAAACACCACCTTCATGCCAGGTGAAAATCTTCTTGTTCCTCCAGCCCTTGGGTACTGATGCGGTATTTTACAACCACACTACTAACCGTCAAGTGCACCGGGTCGTACCAAGTAATACCTTATGTGAGTAAGGGTCGATCCCACGAGGATTGAGGGATTAAGCAACAATAGTAGTTGATAGGCTTAATTAGGCAAGCAGAAAAGGGTTTTGAGATATTCAAAAGGTTTAAATTCAAACTCAAAATATAAAAAGGATATACAAATAAATAAGTTGGGAATAAAATATGGAGAAAACTGTTAAGGCCTCAGAGTTATCTATTTTTCCGGATTAACTTTTCTTACTAACTATTTTAATTATATAGGATTTAATTTATGGCAATCTATATGTGACTAGACCCTAATTCCTTAGACCTTCCTAGTCTCCTCTAAAATTCATTAACTGCCAATTCCTTGGTCAATTAATTCCAATTAAAGGCTACATGATCAAATTCTAGTTTGCATGCCACAAAAACTCTAATTACCCCAAGAATAAAAGGATTATATGTCACGTATCCCGCTAAATCCAGATAATTAGAATTTAGGAGAATATGTTTTCAAGCTATTGTTCAAGTATAGAGCTTTTCCAAGTTATACAAGAACTCAAATAGAACACGGGTCATACTTCCGTTCTACCCATATTCATAAAATAAAGAGCGAAAACAATTCTTAAATATAAATCCAAAACATGAATTAAAATAGAAAAAGTAATAAAATCAATCCATACAAATAGACAGAGCATCTAACCTTAACAGTGGAGGTTTAGTTGCTCATGGAATGTAGAATGTAAATTTGTATAGAATTCCCTAATGGAATCCCTCTAATGTAATGTACCTAATAGAAGAGAAGTCTCCCCTTTTTATAACTAATCCTCATTAATTTAAAATCTAATATCTAAAGCTAAAAATAATATCTTTTCCTAAAAGATAATATTTGAATTTAAATTTAAATTAATTAACAAATCTTCAGTTGATGGATGGGGACCACTTGATTTGTCCATTCTGCAGCTTTTAATCTATGTTTTCTGGGCTTGGAAACTGGGTTAAAACAGCCCAGAATTCGCCTCCAGCGTCATTTGTATTTTTGCAGATCGCGCATGTGACGCGTCCTCGTCGTCCACGCATTCGCGTCATTTGTCCATATTCCAGTCCACGCGTTCGCGTCAGGCACGCGATCGCGTCATTGCAATTTCTCCATTCCGCGTGGTCGCGTGAGCCATGCGTCCGCGTCGGTCTTCGCTGGTCATCTCTTTGGTTTCTTCTTTTTTTCTGCATAAACTTCATCAAATCCCTCTGAATGCTACCTAAAATAAATAAAATTGCACAAAACTCAAAATAGCATCCATAGTGGCTAAAATATAATTAATTCTTAATTAAACTCAACAAATTAGATGCAAATTCACTAGGAAAAGATAGATAAGATGCTCACGCATCACAACACCAAACTTAAACTGTTGCTTGTCCTCAAGCGACCAAATCTAATATAAGCTCAGGATGTGAATTTGCATGAGAATGAGAGTTCGATTAAGCTCATGTCTCTTTTTATAGTGGGGTTTATAACTGTAATCCTGGATAGGTTTGGCATCTCACTCTCCTTTAAATCAGAAGGATGTCACTGTCATCTGGAATTAGAATCCGGATAATATTATGAATTCTCTGATCTTTTATATTTTAGTTTAATCCTTGAACACAGCAAAATTTACTTTAATTTATTTTCTTTGGTGCTTTGCACCTTGAGCCTAACCGTTACTTTAAATGTTTTGTCTCAAGAGTTACTTGACACCGAAACACCACAAGCACTTAACTGGAGAACTCTATTTGAGTTCTGATTTTTCTTTCAATTACTCCCAGACAGTGGAGCTCAAAGCCTTTGGCATACTCTGTTAAACGCACTTGGTCTCGACTCTAAGTGTTCTGTCTCAAGGATTACTTGACACAATCACACCACAAGCATATGACTAGGGAAACAACTCTTTGAGCTTTTAATCATGTCCGACCTCCCTAGTCATTGATGCTCAGAGCCTTGGACCTTGCTTTTATTATTATTTATTTATTTATATAATGATTTTTTCTTTTGCTGTTTCTTTTGTTTCAAGGATTAAATTTTTATTAATTTCAGAGAAGTCATAATAATTCTCTAAATTCCTGTTCCTTATACATCAACATCCCTTGATTCAAATTCAAATATGCACTGTTCATATCATGCATTCAAAAATCACAGAAAATACCATCACATTTAAGTAAATAAGACTATTCTTAGAATTAAACTCAATTTCTCATGCAATACATCACTTCTTTTTCTTTTCTTTTTAGATTCAAGTTCAGTGAGTGGTACATGAAACATCTTTTCAGCATTAAAGAAATAAAAAAAACTAGTCCTAGAATTCTAACTAATAAAAGATCATGCAACAAACAAAGCAAAATAGCAGAAAGCCAGAACATAACATAGAAAAAAGAGGGGAGGAATAAAAATGAAAGGAACTCAACCACCTTAGTTATCCTAGCGGTCGCTTTATTTTTCAGGTTGTGCTCCTTCGTGAAGATGATTCGCCTCCCTTTTGGTGCCATAGGAATAAACAGAAAAGCTTTAAGCGAAGCGTAAACACCAAACTTAAAGGTTTGCTTGTCCTCAAGCAAATAAGAACTGAAAATAGAAAGAGATAAATATTATGAGGAAAGAAAAATAAAAGGATAAAAGAATAATAGAGAATTAGGATTGGGAAAGAGAGAGAAAGAAAGCTGGGTGGCGAACTAGTGTGGTGCAAGCGACGCGAACGCGTGCAGCACGCATTCGCGTGGGTCACGAAATTTCCATAATCACGCGTAAGTGTCAGGCACATGTCCGCGTGTCCTGGGTTTTGTGCGATTTACGCGAAGCCAACCGCGCACTCGTGTGACTTTCTATTCGCATGGCTTGGGAGCCAAATTTTCATACAACGCGTTTGCGTCATGCATGCGAACGCGTGGATGGCCATATGTGCAATTGACGCAGACGCGTCAGCCACGCGTCCGTGTGACCAAATTTGTGCTTTTAGTACACTTCTTGCCCCAAGCCAGCACAACTCTCTGCCCAAACACTCTTTTACGTCGATTTTGCAGGTCACGCGTCCGCGTCAGTGACGCACCCGCGTGAATGGCAAAAATCACAAATGACGCGAATGCGTGGGATCATTTGTGCGAAAGGCTCTATTCCTGCACCACTCCCGCGCATCTCTCTGTTAAATGTTATTTTTCACGCAGATGCATATGACGCGTACGCGTCAGCGACGCTTGCGCGTCATGTGCTCCTCTTCTCTCTCTCTTTTTTTTTGTTTATCTGGTTCCTGTTCTAAAATAGCTGCATGATCAGAAAATTAGTAAGAACTCAATAAAAACCAAGTAAGTAAGAAAACTACTACTACAAAAAATAACTAAAAATGAAAAGAAACGATCATACCACGGTGGGTTGTCTCCCACCAAGCACTTTTAGTTAAAGTCCTTAAGTTGGACATGTGGTGAGCTCCTTGTCATGCTGGCTTATGCTTGTACTGATCCAAGAATCCCCACCAATGTTTGTAATTCCAATGGCTACCGGGATCCCAAACTAGGCGCATAACGCCTTTGAGCAAGTTGAAGTAAGTGACAAGGCCCCAATAGTGTTCATTGTGGGAATGAATTCCAGGGTCCCAAACCTTGCTTTTACATCCGTCTTCTTGTGAATCACCATTGTTCTCACCGGGTGGCAAGCAATCTGAATTCTCACATAGACATCTAAAAAACCTTCTAGACCCATTCAAATTAGCTCTACACCAATCCTTGCACTTTAATTTGGAGCATGCAACCATACTGAACCTTGCTTGACATCTCTTGCCACTAACCATCTTCCTCTTACTCTTAATGCCACAAAGAGCTCTAAGTTGACCATCTGTCTCTAGTAGCCCATATTCAAGTGGGAAAGTACAGGTTAAGGATAGGAATTTTACCCACTTGAATGTTGTATTGGATGGTGATGGTGGTTTTGCAAGCTCCACTCCCTTGTGTTCTTCTTTGAATTCTTCTACCTCTTTGCAAGCTTTCTCAATTTCAACCTCTTCCTCTTGGTAGATGTCTTCTAATTCAATCTCTTCTTCATTGCTTACCAAAGGCATGGGAGGTTGTGCATCTTCCTCCTTTGCTTTTGCATCTTCCTTTTCTTCCATGTGTGAGGATGAAAAGTTCTCTAGTTCACTAGAGTATAAACTCCTTTGATTGATTTCCTCACTTTCTTCCATAGGATCTTGTATTATATCTCTTGGGAAGGAATTTGCTTGCTCCTCTTCCTGTGAGTTGATTATTGCCTTCACATAGTTCTCTATCTTTTTAATACTTGTCTTTATATCATGTAGGCATTCTTTCATGAGGAGCTCAAGATCTGATGGTATTTGAGATGAATAAGAAGATGGTGGCTCTTGATATGGGTAGAAGGATGATGGTTCTTGATATGGGTAGAAAGATGATGGTTCTTGATATGGATAGAAAGGTGGTGGTTCTTGGTACAAATATGGAGATGGTGGTTCATGGTATGAATATGGAGGTGGTGGCTCTTGATAGTTGGAACATGGAGCATTGAAGTTTCTTTGGTTTTGACTCTGCCAACCAAAATTTGGATAGTTCCTCCATCCACCATAATATGAATCACTACTTGGGTGTGAGTAGTAATCCATGTGATCTCTTTCCATTATTTTTCCTTAGTACAAAACACCAAAAAGGATTAAACGCACCATGTGGTAAACAGGAAAGCAAAGAAGACAGAACAAATTTTTTTTAGAGAAAAAAAATTACTACGGGGACACCAAACTTAATTTCAGGAATTAAGGAAAAATATTAATACTAAAATATATATATTTTATTTTTTTATTTTTTAAAAAAAACTAAATATTAAAAGAAAAGAAAAAGAAAATGAAACAGGGGAGGGGTACTCATGAAAAAGAAAGAAACGTAAACAATTAAAACAAAAACAAACGAAAAAAATAAAAGACGTAAACAAAAGAAAAAAATGAAAAATAAAACAAAAACAAACAAAGAAAATAAAACGGGGAAGGGGTTATGAACGAAGAAAAACAAAAAACAAAAAAACGAGGGAATTTTTAATTTTTCTTTTTTTTTCAAAAATAATAAAACAATTTTTTTTAAAATAAAATTAAAAATAAAATGCCTAATCTAAACAATCAAACAACTAATAGTTGTTAATCACAGTCAATCCCCGACAACGGCGCCAAAAACTTGATGCGGTATTTTACAACCACACCACTAACCGGCAAGTGCACCGGGTCGTACCAAGTAATACCTTACGTGAGTAAGGGTCGATCCCATGAGGATTAATGGATTAAGCAACAATAGTATTTGATAAGCTTAGTTAGGCAAGTAGAAAAGGGTTTTGAGATATTCAAAAGGTTTAAATTCGAACTCAAAATATAAAAAGGATAGACAAATAAATAAGTTAGGAATAAAATATGGAGAAAACTGTTAAGGCCTCAGAGTTATCTATTTTTCCGGATTAACTTTTCTTACTAACTATTTTAATTATGTAGGATTTAATTTATGGCAAACTATATGTGACTAGACCCTAATTCCTTAGACCTTCCTAGTCTCCTCTAAAATTTATTAACTGCCAATTCCTTGGTCAATTAATTCCAATTAAAGGCTACATGATCAAATTCCAGTTTGCATGCCACAAAAACTCTAATTACCCAAAGAATAAAAGGATTATATGTCACGTATCCCGTTAAATCCAGATAATTAGAATTTAGGAGAATATGTTTTCAAGCTGTTGTTCAAGTATAGAGCTTTTCCAAGTTATACAAGAACTCAAATAGAACATGGGTCATACTTCCGTTCCACCCATATTCATAAAATAAAGAGTGAAAACAATTCTTAAATATAAATCCAAAACATGAATTAAAATAGAAAAAGTAATAAAATCAATCCATACAAATAGACAGAGCTCCTAACCTTAACAGTGGAGGTTTAGTTGCTCATGGAATGTAGAATGTAAATTTGTATAGAATTCCCTAATGGAATCCCTCTAATATAATGTACCTAATAGAAGAGAAGTCTCCCCTTTTTATAACTAATCCTCATTAATTTAAAATCTAATATCTAAAACTAAAAATAATATCTTTTCCTAAAAGATAAGATTTAAATTTAAATTTGAATTAATTAACATATCTTCAGTTGATGGGTGGAGACCACTTGATTTGTCCATTTTGCAGCTTTTAATCTGTGTTTTCTGGGCTTGGAAACTGGGTTAAAACAGCCCAGAATTCGCCTCCAGCGTCATTTGTATTTTTGCAGATCGCGCATGTGACGCGTCCGCGTCGTCCACGCATTCGCGTCATTTGTGCATATTCCAGTCCACGCGTTCGCGTCAGGCACGCGATCGCGTCATTGCAATTTCTCCATTTCACGCGGTCGTGTGAGCCATGCGTCCGCGTCGATCTTCGCTGGTCATCTCTTTGGTTTCTTCTTTTTCTTTGCAGAAACTTCATCAAATCCCTCCGAATGCTACCTAAAATAAATAAAATTGCACAAAACTCAAAATATCATCCATAGTGGCTAAAATATAATTAATTCTTAATTAAACTCAATATATTAGATGCAAATTCACTAGGAAAAGATAGATAAGATGCTCACGCATCAGGTACCTTCAGTAGGAATCTTCTTGTTCCTCCAGCCCTTGGGAACCTTCTTCTTGGACCTCTTCCCTCTTTGATGGGTGGTGAATGCCCAACGCCAAACTTACGTTTGATGTCAAGGTGAACTGTATGGCTTTTCACCAAGGGAGAATGCTTAAGCAATGAGCTCTGCATGCAAGTACCTTCTTTTCCAGAAGGTGGGGAAGCTTTAAAAACCTTGAACACCAAATAGTCTTCGCATAACCTGAAAACTAACTCTCCTCTCTCAATATCTATCAAAGCACTCCCTATGGCTAGGAATGGTCTTCCCAGGATGAGGGAGTCATTTGCATCCTCTCCCATATCAAGTATGACAAAATCTGCAACGAGGAAGAGCTATCCAACATTGACCAGGATGTTTTCCATTAATCCGTGCGCCTGCTTTTAAGACTTGTCAGTCATCTCCAGTGCTATTCTTGTAGACTGTGCCTCTTGGATTCCCAGCTTCTTCATCATAGATAATGGCATCAGAGTTATGCTTGAACCAAGATCACACAGTGTCTTGTCAAAAGTAATAGTCCCGATGGTATAGGGGATCAAGAAGCTTCCTGGATCTGGCATCTTCTTATGTAGCTTCCTCTAAATCAGTGCAATGTACTCGTTGGTCAAAACCATAGTTGCATCTCCCTTCAAGGCCTTCTTTTCAGAGAGTAGGCATTTCATGATGGCCATATAGGGAGGCATCTTCTCTAATACCTCACTAAAAGGAATATTGACGTTTAAATTTTTAAAGATTTCCCAGAACTGAGTGAACTTCTCATTCTTGGTCTCCTCTTGAAGCTTCTGAGGGTGTGGTATTTTAGGCTCCTGTGCCACCAATGGGGCGTGTAACAATGTGTTTCTAGCCTTTTCTTGAGCTTTTTCTTACTTAAATTCCTTAGCAATTTGCACCTCCTTAGGCTCGGCCACTTTGGCCATGGTAAGGACCTTGCATTCTTCTCTTGGATTTACCTCTGTGTCACCAAGAAGAGTGTTAGGAAGTCTCTCAGGTATCTTCTTATTCAACTGACCCACTTGCACTTCCAAGTTCCGAATTGAAGCTCTCGTCTTTTGCATAAAGCTATGAGTAATCTTAGAAAGTTCAGCAATTAGTGTGGCTAAGTTAGGAGTGTCTTGGTTCTAAGAGGGCTGGAACTCCTGGTTGTTGAACCTGTTCTGATTAGAGCCACCCTGGTTATTGTTGAAGTTTTGTTGGGGCTTCTGTGGTTGCTCTCTCCACCCAAGGTTACGGTGATTCTTCCATCCCTGATTGAAAGTATTTGAATATAGATTATTATTGGGATTTCTAGATGAATTGCCCATGTAATTAACTTGCTTAGTAGTGGGTTGAGCATAGCCACAAGTGTCCCCTTAGTTGTAGCTTCCATTCATGTCATAGGATGATCTTGAGTATTGACAGCTAAGACTTGCATCCCACTCAAGTGCTGAGAGATCATACTAATCTCCTGGAACATGATCTTGTTCTGATCTAGGATGGCATCCAGTGTGTCCACCACCATGACTCCCTTCTTTTGAGTAGTTATAGAGTTCACAGGGTTCCTCTCAGTAGAGTAAAAGTATTGGTTGTTAGCAACCATCTCAATAAGCTCATTAGCCTCTTCAGGCGTATTCTTCATGTGCAAGGAACCACATGCATAGTTGTCCAGTAACATCTTGGCCATCTCAGAGAGGCCATCATAAAAGATCTGCAGCCTTGTCCTTTCTGAAAATATGTCGAGAGGACACTTCTTGTTCATTTTCTTGTATCTTTTCCAGGCTTCATAAAGGGATTCTCCATCTTTTTGCCTGAAGGTCTCAACATCCACCCTCAGCTTAGTCAGCTTCTGAGGTGGGAAGAACTTGGTCAGAAATTCATTGACTACCTTGTCCTATGTGTCCAGGATTTCCTATGGCTGAGTGTCCAGCCACTGTTTTGCTTTGTCCCTCACAGTAAATGGGAAGAGCATGAGCTTGTAGATGTCAGAGTTCACTCTATTCATCTTCACAGTATCACAGATCTGTAGAAAATTAGAGATAAATAAATTCAAGTCCTCTTGTGGGAGTTCATGAAAATGGCAGTTTTGTTGCACAAGAGTCATCAACTGAGACTTCAGCTTAAAATTATTAGCACCAATAGCAGGTACTGAGATACTACGCCCATAAAAGTCAGGAGTAGGGGCAGTGTAAGAGCTCAGAGTCCTCCTAGCTTGCTCATTCGGATTTTCTCCATTAGGGTCCATGGTAAGCTCTTCAACTTCCTTCTCAAAAGTATCTCTGAGATTCTCTCTAGCTTTGTAAACTCTTGCTTGCTGCAAACACTGCCTCAAGGTCCTCTTAGGTTCAAGATCAAATTCAAGAAGGGGTTCCTTCTCCCTGTTCTTGCTTATAAACAAACAAGAGACAGAGAAAGGTGGGAGTCTCTATGTTAAAGAATAGAGAGCTCCCAGTGAGATATCCTATGTAAAAAGAAATAAAAGAAAACAAGGCAAGCAATTAAACAAAAAAAATTGAAAGTAAGGGTGAGAAATTAACCTAAAAATTTTCGAAAACAAAAATTAAAAAAAACACTAGAAATTTCGAAAATAAAAAGATGAAAATACTAAAGGGAAACCAAACTTAAAATTGAAAATTAAGGAAAAATAAATAAGACCTAAATTCAAAAAATTAAAGGAAATTGGAAATAGAATAAACGAACAAAAATAAGAAAAATACCTAATCTAAGCAACCAGAAAACTTGTAGTTGTTAATTACCGTCAATCCTCGATAACGGCGCCAAATATTTGGTGCGCGAATTATGAACTCGCATAACTTAACTGGCAAGTGCACTGGGTCATCAAAGTAATACCTCAGGTGAGTGAGGGTCGATCCCACGAGGACTGAGGACTTGGTCAACAATAGCTAACTGGTTGGCTTAGTAAGGCAAACAAAGAAGTTTTTTGATGGTTGCAATCGCATAAAACAATAAACAAGAGAATAAAGAAAGCAAATAAGAGATTTTGTGTAAAAACAGTAAGAGAAAAAAGTTAAGGCTTTGGAGATATTTACTTTTCCAGATTAATAGTTCTTAGCAACTATTTTAACAATGCATGATTCATTTCATGGGAAACTGTAAATGACTAAACCCTAACATCTTAGTGATTTAGTCTCCTCTAACCTTTATTAACCGCTACCGTCATGGTCACTTAATTATGATTAAAGGGTTAAGTTCAAAACTAGTTTATGGCCACAAAATCCCTAATTACCCAAAGCTAATAGGATTATATGTCACCTATCCCAATTAGTTCATGTAATTAGCAATTTAGGATGAATTTGTTTTCAAGCTGTTGTTCAAGTGAGATAACTCTATCGAGAATCACAAGAACACATGTAGAATTAGGGTCATACTATTCGTTCCACCCAGATTCTTAAGATTAAGAACGAAAGCAATCCTTGAAACTGAATCAATACATTAATTAAAATAGAAAAGCAACAGTCTAATCCATAGAAATAAACAAAGCTCCTAACCTTAACCAAGAAGTTTTAGTGGCTTATGACTTATAGAGAAAAACTAGGGTTCTACAAAGTACAGAAGTCAGATCCCCCAAAAAGGGTGAATCTTTTCTATTTTATACTAACCTAATTTTTAAATTGAAAATAAAATAAATAATTAAATCCTAAACTAAAAGATATTATTTGTAAAATAAAAATTACAAAAAGATAAGATAACTACTAAAGGCTAAATCCAACTAGAGATGCTCTAAGAGTGGGTCTTCAAATTCGAATCAGGCTTGCTAGCACTAAACACCAATTAGGCATTAAGTGCCTTAGAGGGGGCAAAAACGTGCATGTTGCTGGTGCTAAACACCAGCTTGGCATCTAGTGACCTAAGGGGGATACACCAACTTAAAAAAAAGTGTACAAGATGCCCACGCATCAGATAACAACTCCACTATCGATTCTTTCTGAACAAAAGTGACGTCAATATAAAGAGGAGGAAGATATAAACACTTTAATCGGATTAAATTTTTTATTGGAGTTACGGATCTCAAGAAATTAATGTTGGAAGTCACGGTTCCATGGAAGATTACATTCTCTCTCTCAGTCTTTCTTTCTTCTTCTTGACTTAAACAAGAATGAATAAATAGAAAGGGATAAGTGGGTATTATATATATATATATATATATATATATATATATATATATATATATATGCGTTAAGCCACCTTTCCAATTTTCTTTCTTTTGCTCCCTTAGAGGCTTTGGCCGAGTGATAATGATGATAAGAGAATGGTAATAAATGAAGGGGGTTGGGTGTCGCGACCTTAAGGCTGCTGAGTCAGCAATTCAAGTTCTAAATATCTTAAACGGGTAATTATGAAAGCTGGATATATTAAAACACAAGTAATAATATATATGAGTTACTAATATAAATTACATTAGCAACATAATGATAAAAAAATATACAATGAAGCATTAGCAAAGCTAAGTTCACCGAAGAGTACCGATATTTACTTATATCAGCGGATATCAAGCTTGAAAATAATATTATTAACTAAACTCTATTTTTTTTAATTAAAAATGTCAATTACTCAAATTAATATATATATAACTTTCATTACTTATAAATTACTAGAATTATAGATTTATTTATATAAAATATTTCATCATAAAAAAATATATACAAGAATATGAATTTGATTAAATTGAAATAGTTATAAAATTAATTTGATTACTTATAATAAAATAATTTCTAAAAATAAGGAACTCCAATTTATAAAATAAATTATAACTTATTCATATTTAGGTTTTAAAAAATGTGGGTTACATATATGACACAGTGAAGAATAATAAACTTAGTTCCAAAGCCATCTGGCTAAGGCTATTTCAATTCTCTTCAAGAGATAGAGCCATACAATGGTTTCAAGCTCAACCCTTGGGTAGTATCACTTTTTGGGAGTGATGATAGGTCATCATATACCCATTTTTCAAGCTAATTTCACTTGTTTTACTAGTCTTTATGCACTTTCTTGCATCCTAAGTAAGTAATTTGGAATGAAAATGCATAACTTCTTTAAATCAAACAACCACCATTAAATTGATGCTAAATCATGAGGTTTGAGCTAAAATTAATTGATTTTTAATGAATTATAAACCTTATGAGTTTAGAGATACTTTGATTGGTTGTTTTGGTTTCTTGTAGGAGAAGAAAGGAAGAAAAGAAGAAAAACGTGGCTTAAGAAGTGTGGCCAAGAGATGAGAAGTGTGGTGCAACATAGAAGGAGGAAGCAAACACTGCCTTCCACAAGAGCACACTGCCCTCCAGGAGAGCAGCATAATGAACCAAGCCTTGAAAAGCATCACTGCCCTGCCCACAATAAGGGCGGAGCACAATTTGATGCCAAGGACCAAAGGAAGCAAAAACTCTGCCCTGCCCTCCTCGAGAGCAATATCGGGCTTCATCCAAGAATAATTCAAAGGAAATTGCTTCCTAGTGTTTCCTATGGGTTTCAAACCCAAGAACAAAGAGGAAAGGAGTAGCGCTCAAGCACAAGGAAAACAAGCAAAAATTGGCTTGCTTTCAATCTCCCAGAATCGAACACGGCACCATGAGGAAGCAAGGAACTAGGCATTACTTTGGTGCCAAGAAAACCAAGAAAAAAGAAGCAGCGTGTGCCTCCACCAAGTTTCGAACTTGGAACCTCACCTTTTGGCAACATTGCCCTGCCATCCGCAAGGGCAGGGCAGCATTTCTTGGTGCATGGCACAAAAATTGGCGGGCCAACATGCACAATTGACGCGCACCAAGGGAGTTTCGGCCAGCAACAAGCGCGCACGGGCAGCACTTGGCGCACCATGGCAACTCTGCCCTGCCCTCCACAAGGGCAGGGCAGCATCCTGACGCATCACACGCACCAAGCACATGCAATGAAGCCGCATGCACCATTTCCTGCTCTGCCCTCCACAAGGGCAGGGCAGCCTCCTGGAAGCTACTTTCTCATGGGCTGAAAATTGGATTAAAAATCCAATTTAATTCATTTCTTCACCAAATCAAAAGCCCATCCAAATTCCAAAATCCAAGAATAGAAAGTGTATAAATAGGAGATAGTTTGATGTAATTAGGATCCTTCTTTTGATTTTTGAATTTTGACTTTTTGAAACTTCATCTTCTCTGAGAGCTTTGAATTGAGATTTGGGAGAATTAGGAAGGAGAATTGATCTCTCTTCTTCCTTGTTCTTGCTTGAGCATTTTTTACTTTTCTTGTTTGAGTCTTGGGTGTGAAGAATTGAGGAATTTCTGTCTCAATCTCCATTTAAGATCTCTGTGATTTCTCTACTGCATAATTGAGTTGAATCTCAATTCCTTTGCTGCTTCTTCTTTAATTTCTTGTTAATTGCTTTGTGAATTTGGATCTGGGAAGGCAACTGAGATCTAGACTTTGCTATCTAGTCTCTGGAGTCCTGAGATCCCATTTTCCTTTTGGTTCTTCTGTGAACCCCTGCTGTAATTTAATTTCCCTTTCTGTTTGAGATCTAACAGAATTCAAATCATCTCTTGCTTTGATAATTGTTGCAATTTAATTTCCCTTGCTTGAATTCTGAAATCCCAGTCCTCAAATCCTTTTTCCATTCAAGCAATTTATATTTCTCGCACTTTAAGTTACTGCAATTTACATTTCTTGCACTTTAAGTTTCAGTCATTTAATTTCTTGTTCTTTAAGATTCAGCTCTTTTACTTTCAGTTCTCTTTAGTTTCTGCAATTCACCCCTCCCCCTTTACATTTTCTGTCATTTACTTACTGTTGGATACAAAATCACTCAACCAATACTTGATTCGCTTAACTAAATCAACCACTAAACTAAAATTGCTCAATGCTTCAATCCCTGTGGGATCGACCTTACTCCCGTGAGTTTTATTACTTGATGCGACCCGGTACACTTGCCAGTGAGTTTTGTGTTGGATCGTTTTCCACACATCAGGGAGGATTTGGTTAGCAAATTCCTAGGCAAGTACTTTCCTCCCTAGAAGTTAGCCCAGTTAAGAAATGATATTAATTCCTCTTCCAAAAAGGTGAAGCTTGAGAAAGGTATAAAGAGATGCTCAGAAGGTGTCCACAACGTGCTTTCCCTGAGTGGTGATGTGCGGAAAACGATCCGACACAAAACTCACCGGTAAGTGCACCGGGTCGCATCAAGTAATAAAACTCACGGGAGTGACGTCGATCCCACAGGGATTGAAGGATTGAGCAATTTTAGCTTAGTGGTTGATTTAGTAAAGCAAACAAGAGTTGAGTTGTGTAATTTGTGATTGACAGAAGCTAAATTGTATGAAATGTAAAGGAAGAGGGGTAATTGACAAGAATTTAAAGTGCAGAAAAATTAAAAGAGCTGAATCTTAAAGTACAAGTAATGTAAATTGCAGAAACTTAAATTGCAAGAAATGTAAATTGTAGAAACTTAAAGTGCAAGAAATCTAAATTGCTTGAATCTTAAATGGGTTAGGGATGTGGGATTGCAGAGATTAAACAAGGAAAATAAAATGCAACAATCGGAAGAGTAGAAGATGAATTCAATTGAACCAGATCTCAAACAGGAATGAAAATAAGCTTGGTGTAGCAATTAAACAAGGAAATTAAAATTGGAAAACATAGATCTCAGGACTCAAGAGAGTAGATAGCCAGTCTAGATCTCACTGCCTTCCTAGATCCAAATTCAGAATTCAATTGTAAGAGGATTAAAGACCAAGCAGTGGAATAAAGGAATTCAAATATCAATTTCTCAATTGTGCATTAACTCAAAACAGAGAGAGATCTCAAGGTGAGATTGAGACAGAATTTCCTCAATTCTCAATACTCAAGACTCAAGTAAAACTTTGCAGAAAAGAAAACAAGAAAACCTAGAGGAAAATAATTCAATTCTCCTACCAGAAACTCTCTATCTCAATGACAACTACCAAAAAAATGCAAAGTGAGCTCTCCTCCGTAAGCACTATGAAAATTCTAAAAAGAAAGCCCTGCGGAAAACTTAAATTTTAAGCTATTTATACACTCTCTTCAAATAATCTTCAAGCCTTGAATTGGGCCCTTGCTCTTGATGGAATTGGGTTGACAAAAGCCTCTGTTGATTCCTCTTGGTGTTGGGAAGAAATCCGTTTGCAACTTGGGCCTTGGGGATTTACGTTTGAGTCAACGTTTGAGGCAAACGTTGACTCAAACGTCTTCGTGTGCCAATTATGCAGCTCGGCCAACTTGCTGCCATCCACATTTAAGCCAACGTTTAAGGTCAAACGTGAGCTCAAACCTGGCCCCTCCCATGCTTCTCTTTTAGCCAACGTTTGGCCCAACGTTTGAGGCAAACATTGGCACAAACGTTGCTCATCCAAGGCATCAATCAGGGGTGCTTCTCCATGCTAAAATGGCGCCAACCTTTGACCTCAAGTTGGAGGCAAACGTTGGTGCAAACGTTGCCAAGCTCCTGGGTGAAAATTTGTAGCCAACGTTTGACCTCAAGTTTGAGGCAAACATTGCGCAAATGTTGGGTGCCTCCAGGGTGTGATTGTGCTCTTCCTCACGTTTGAGTTAAAGTTTGAGGCAAACTTTGGCTCAAACGTGAGTCCTTCCTCTTGCCTCTTGCTATCCCCTTTTCTTCAACATTCTTCCAAGCCTTTTTCCACCTATCATCAATCAACAATTGCATCAAAGCTATGCTATAATCATGAGAGTTCTTCTTCTTATTAATATATAAGCAATTATAGCACAAAAACTCATGAAAATGCATCAATTCATCCATGGTTGATTGAATCTAAGGAAACATGAAATTCCACCCTAATGGCTTACTTGTGGCTCAAGAAAGTGCATAAAACCCCATGAAAATCAAAGAAAAAGACTAGTAAAACTAGGCTTAGATGACTTGTCATCACAACACCAAACTTAAAGCTTGCTTGTCCCCAAGCAAGAAAAGACCTATTAAGAAGAAAGAATGAAATGGAAGAGAATGTTCATGCTAGCAAAGTATTATTGGTAACTTATGGGGTTTTATGCAGATATGCAACAACTCACTTCTTATTGATTTTTGGCATAGAAAGTCTCCTTCAAGCATCAACTAACACACTGCTATGACCTCTCATTATTTACTTGTCCTTAATGGTTGTTTCTCTTTATTTTCCTTTTCTGTAACATTAAGCTTAGTGTCATGTGTGCAGCAATTTTTTTTCTTTTACTTTATTTGTGCTCAACACATTATTCACTGTAGACACTTGGCTCACATTCCTTCTTAGAACATTGATGCCCAGCACCTCTTTGGGTTACTAAATGTCTTGTAGCTAGGTTGCTCTTGATAGTGGACTTTCAGTTGATAATCCCGGGTTAGTTAACCCAAGTTACCAAGTGTTGATGCACTCCAAAGAACTTAATAATCCAAGCAGATCCTAATACAAAGACACCACAGGCATATATTCTAAGGTTCAAGCTATTGGTGTCTAGCTTTATTTCTTTTTTTCTTTTGTTCTGCTGCCACCTTTGGCTTTTTCTTTTCTCTTTTTGTTTTTCTTTTTAACCAAGGACTTTTATTTGATTGAGATTCATAGACAGTGAGCTATTTTCTACTTAAAAGGATAACAGTCTAGTCCTTTTATTCACTAAAAGTGAGCTACTTACACAATCAAACACACACACCACCACTTGCTATTATTGTACTTCCCGCTAACAAAGAACTATCTTACTTCATGTTTCAAACATTTCTTTTATTGAATTAAAAAGATACAGGGGACAAAGCATGCATTTAGTTAAGTGAAAGCAAACACACAAGCACACACTTAGACTAGCCTACTTAGGTTGTAGTTCTTTTGTCCTTCCTCCTGTTGTGCCCTGATCAACCCCGATTTTGTGGTTTATCTTGTGTTTATTTTGGGGGATTTTATCACATTTTCTCACATTTATTCAATGAAATAGCATGGTTTTGCATTTCTCCCTTGATTTATGCTTAAATGTGAAAACATGCTTTTTAGGCCCTAAAATTGGTGATTTTAATTCACTTTAATTCCATTTGATGCCTTGATGTGTTTGTTGAGTGATTTCATGTTCATAAGGCAAGTATTGGATGGAAGAAGTGAGGAGAAAAGCATGCAAAGTGGGAGAACTCATGAAGAAATGAAGGAACCGTAAAGCTGTCAAGCCCAACCTCTTCGCACTCAATCGACTATAACTTGAGCTACAGAGGTCCAAATGAGGCGGTTATAGTTGCGTTGGAAAGCTAACATCCGGGGCTTCAAAATGATATAAATTGTGCTATATGTTGCTTCGCGTTCAGGGGCGCGCACGCGCACTTTGCGCAGACGCGCCGATGCTGTCCGTGGCCCACTTTAATGAAATCGCCCCCAGCGATTTTGCAGCTCATTTGGGCCCAATCCAACCCATTTCTGATGCTATTGAACCCAAGGATTGAGGGGGAATGAACACACTTAGTCATAGTTTAGTTTTTATCATGTTTTAGGTGAGAATTCTAGAGAGAGAGGCTCTCTCCTCTCTCTAGATTTTAGGGTAGTTTTAGTTAATTCTTCTTGAATCCAAGTTTTAATTCTTGTTTTGATTTAGTTTCTCCTTTTAATTTCTTGTTATTACATCTCTACTCTTCTAGTTTTACTTGTCATTTCCTTTATTTTGTCCTCTTTTATGTTTATGAACATTGTTGAATCTTAATTTTCTTTAACGCAATTTTATGTTTGATGTTCTTTTTATTGTTGATTTGTGTTGAGATCTTACTTTCCTTGCTATTGGTAGTTGGTAGATTTTATTATTCTTGCACATTTACTATGCTTTCCTTTTATGCCTTCCAAGTGTTTGATAGAATGCTTGGAAGGATGTTAGAGTAGATTTTGAGCATTCTTGGCTTGGAAAGAGTAATTAGGCAATCTTGAGTCATGAAAACCCAACTTATGTTGGTGATCTAGAGTTGTTAGCTAATATTGTTTTTATTGACGCTAATCTTTTGCTAATTTAATTAGTGAGTTGATTAGGACTTATGGAATATTGTTTCCATTGACGCTAATCTTTTGCTAGTTTAATTAGTAAGTTGATTAGGACTTTTGGATTGAGATTAGCTAGTCTCGTTAGACTTTCTCCCTATTTGTTGGAGTTGACGTAATGAGATAAATTCTTGTTTATCATTGTGATATGATTGATTATCTTGTTTGACTTTCTCCCTATTTGTTGGAGTTGACTAAATAAGATGAATTAATCATGCATGACTAGGATAGAAAGCCTATGATCTCAATCTATTGCCATGAATGTCTCTCTTTATTACTTGCTTGATTTACTTTTCTTGTCATTTAAATTCTTGTCCATTTAATTTCTTGCCTCATATCAATCAAAACCCCCATTGATCCCCATAGCCAATAATTGACCACTTCGTTGCAACTATTCGTGAGACGACCCGGAGTCTTAATACTTCGGTTAATTTTCATTGGGGTTTGTACATGTGACAACCAATATTTTTGATTGGGAGGATTGTTTGTTGGTGTAGAACTATACTTGCAACGAGAATTCATTCAATTGAGGAAATTCTATACCACGACAATTTTCTTAAATCATGCCCTTTTTGAGTTATGATGCATAATGTCTTCAAATGGTGGTTAGTTCCCTGCACAATTATCAAAAGTTGCTTGCTTCTCAAGCCTTCAGGTAACTGGTTAGTATGCAACAGTTGGTTATGGCCTCTTAAATTCACTTTGGTGTGTGAACACCAAACTTAGTTCCTTGCTACTATTTTTCATGCATTAATGATGACAAGTCATCATATACCTATTTTTCTATGCTTTTTCATACAATAAATTGATTATTAGTGCTTAAATATTGAATGCTTTTGTGCTTAAATGATATATTTTCTTGATCTTTTAATTTTATAAATCCTGTAGGAAATAAGAAGAAAAAGAAGCAAAGAAGCACAAAAGCAAAACATCACTCAAAAATCAATCAACTCTACCAAACATAGCCTTAAAACAAAACAGAACAACATTCAGAGTATGAGCATTGATCACCAAATTGATTTCTGAAACAAAAAAAAAATAACAAAACAACGTTCAAAGTTTGAGCATTGATCACAAAAATTTGATTTTTCAAACAAAACAAAAACAACAGAACAACACTCAGAGTTTGAGCATTGACACAACTAGAAAATGGATTAATACAGACAGATTTACAGACATATTTAGTCTTTATTACAGACGGATTTTTGGTTACCGACGAAATTACCGACGGATTTTGTCCCTCTGTAAAAGCCTCGTCCGAAATTCTTTACCGACGGATTTTTTTCCGTCGGAAAATTACCGACAGATTTTTACCAGTTACCGATGAATTTTTCCTCTATAAATTCTCCATCCATTTCCAGAAGACGATGAACTTTTCGACAGATTTTTCGTCTGTAATTACAGACAGATTTTTAGACGAATTTTTCGTCTGTAATTACAGACAGATTTTCAGACGGATTTTTCGACAGATTTTCAGACGGATTTTCCGACAGATTTTCCGTCTGTAATTTAAACTTTGAAAAATCATCTCATACTCTGATTACAGACAGAAAATCCGTCTGTGAATCCGTCAGTGAGAAAAAATATAATTTTTATTTAAATTTTTCATTGCAAAATAAACTTATTTTCATACAAAATAAATATAAATTTAATACAAATTTTTATCTAATTTGTATTTGAATATTTATATTATTTCAAAAAATAAACAAATTCATCTTATTATTAAATTAAAAGAAAAGTACTATAAGCAAACAAGTCAATATAATTCAAAACACAAACAAAGTATATTGATACATCAACTATAATAATAAGTAACAACCATACATCAACAAAGTGTATTGATACATCAACTATAATTCAAAACAAATACTATTGAAAAAAAGAAAACCTGTAAAATATGTACTGTGGCATACACTAAAGGTGTATAAAACAATCTGCTCTTGTAGCTAACCACTATCAGAATTGCCTAAATATAAACATAAACCTTGTCTAAAATTAGGGCCAAACCGAGTTAAAGTTGTCCAATTCTTCTAAAGATCCATTCAATGTTTTCTCTTTCTCCTGGCGACGTGGGAACAACGAAGGATCCACATCCTCTTCTGCCCAACTGTGGCACAAAATGAGAAAACTATAATGTTAATACAGCTCAATTTTAACATATGATGCAATCTTACTCCAGTTAAGTTAATTAATCAAAACCAGTTTCAAAGTTTTATATTCTGTTTTTGTTCAATGTTTGAAGTTTTACACTAGGAAAGGGCTAGATACAGATAGAGAGAGAGTAGCATACCCAGAAACACCATCAGCAATAGCAAGATATTCTGTTTTTGTTCAATATAAATATATGCATGATATATGATTTGATGGCTGTTTTTTGGTGTTCATGGAGTATCTTATATTTCCATTCTTTCAAAAAGGGATATACTTTTCTTTGCAAACTTGATGCCAAACAATATAATCAATTCATGAATTGATTTCAAAACTTACCATCGGCTCAAATTCAGGGCTAGACAAGTTGACAGTGAGGTTTCCCATTAACAACAAAACCTGCAGAACAATAATAATACAAGCAAGTCAATTCCCACTGAACCAGAAATTTAAAGTTAATTTATCATTTCAACTGAAAAGAAATTCACTTGCATAAAAAAACGAGGGAAGGTAAGGAAGATGAATTGGGGAAATTTACGAATGAGTCCACATGGATATAATCAAGTAGTCCTCCCAAATCTTGCTTTGACAAACTCAATCATTAAAAATGTTATTTAGGAGCAAAAATTAAATTAAAGAATAGCTATATCATTTTATGCTACTAGGGACCAGATAAGGATTAACTTCTTCGTCATTATCCTCATCAAATATCCATTATAAATTTACTATAAATCCTAGAAGTTTTACTTTATTTGATAATAGTTGTTAATGATATTTTCGAAGTGCATCTATCTCTATCATATGATGCCACTAAGTTTCACATCTAAAGTTACTTATGACAGAGCAGAGTTGTCAGCATGTCATTTAACAAAATGAATAGAAGATTCAATCAACTCACAGTTTCAAAATTTATAGGATCCATTTCCTTCAGCTTCTCAACATGGATATTTGTATCAGGATCCATTAAATGAATTAGATGAGAAAATAGCTACAAACAAATGAATTAAATATTTCAAAAAGGGACAGTTTTTTGTACCTTCCAGCAAAGACAATAATCCTTTGCTGCTGCTTCTTATTTTGCCGATGCTTAAGAGCCAATTGTGCCACCTAAATGCCAGCGGCTAGGTTCATATCACCACCTATTTCTAATCCTAAATCAGGAAGAAAAATCTTCCTTTGGTCTCCCCATACCTGCTCAAACAAGGATAAGAAGGAGGAGCCAAAATCAAGTCATAACAAGAACAGGAAGGAACAAGAATATGCATGCAAATTCCATTTTTCATCTCCACCTTTTCCTAGCATGTAACATTTTCTAAGGTACAAAACTAAATGAAGCTCAGAATTATATGTTAGAAACATACCACTACAACCTCAGTGTTGATCTTGGCCCCTTTAAATAAAGCAGCCCTCTATACGAGTTCATGTTGCAATGCTTTTATCTGAAAATGAGTTTCATCAAAAGGTTTATATCATTACAAGATAATAAAATTTAAATTTGCAGTCTAAATATATATATATATATATATATATATATATATATATATATAAACTCACCCTTTCCCTTCCTAAATTAAGCACATGCAAGAGCAACTATATAGAATTATTATCCATGTAAAAATAATGATATTAATATAAATGTATAAGATGTAAAATGTACCGCTAGCATGTGTGTTTGATTGAGCAAGATTCTAATTTTGTAGTTGCAGTTTTTGAACATTGCCTCTTAACATCTGCATCTCAGCTTTAGTCTATTCAATTATTTTACTGTTTCCAATTTTAATCAAGGAAAATAAAGCAAATTCTTCCTAATTATATATTTCCTTAAATTACATGAGAGGATATTTTTTCTCAGCTAGGAGCTTCAGCAGAGTCATTCTTTCCTACATAAAAAAGATTCAAGTACTGTCATTTTAGCCATACTATACTACTTTGATGAAGTGAAGGATAGGCTTGATAGCAAATTTTTTGTGTAGATATAGTATAATTGAAAAAAGATTAGTCATGTCTGATAATGGATATCCAATCTCAGGGAGAAATAAAAAAGATAAAAAAAATTGAAGAATAAATATTATTATAAGAATAAATATTATTGTAAGCTTAGAATTCTTGGTTTATGACCTCTTGTTTTTTCTCTGCATTTCTAATTTTGGTACATTCTGCCATCTCTTTTTTTTTTGTTCTCCCAAGATTCATCACAGAACACCTATAACAAGTTAAGAAAAAAAATCTGTTACAAGTAGCATCTTATGACATGAATAATTGAATGTGCTGCTTTGATGTCAATGCCATAGCTCACCTTGATTTGGTCCTTTACGGAGTTTTTCATCAATACATAGCCCAAAATCTTCCCCTTCACAGAAGCATTGGCAGCAGCTCTTTTCCTTTGGTCTTGGAATTGCTCAATTTCTCTTAGTAGCTTATAGCAATGATTTTCATAGTAACCCCATTTGATCTGTTTAAATTTTTCAACACTCCAAACTTCAATGCTTACCTTGGTATAAATTTTTAATCAAATCAAAGATCATAACTTATAAGTCCTTAAATTACAGTATTTCTAAGCACTTCTAGTGACTGAAATTTATCAGCATCTCTCTGATGAGTGTTTATGTTCCTCAGAATTTGCTTTTCGTCCGCGAGACTTATGCTTTCGTGTCGCATCAATGAATTCAAATTCTATACAATGTACATTGTTATCAAGTGTAAGATGTAAATAGAGATTAATCACAACACAATATATATCCTACTAAAGTTCTAAGCTCTTACATGGTTATCAATCCTTTCTTCCGTGAAGCATTTCTCCTTCTTAGATCTTCTCCTAGGTGCATTGTTCATGAAACACAATTCATCAAGAGCCACATATAAGTTACTTAGTATCTTCCCTTTTCGCGCGACGCGGCGTCTCCATTCCATTTTAAAGGAGTATGAGCTTCTCATCCCAAACGCATCATAGTCCTTTTCTGACTGTTAACAAAAACAGCATAACATCATTATATTATTCTCTGTCTTCTATATCAAAATTGAAGGCTGAAATCAATGCTTACAATTTTCTCTTTGATTTTATCAGTGATTTCACGAATGTCTCGGTTCATTTTCTCCAATGTGAGCTCTTGTTTCTTGATTTAAGATATTGAATCAGGCTCTGATGATGGCCAAAGCTTCAGAAAATAGAACTGATGAACTAGTTTTGGGACTTCATCATCCTCTTCATCATCCTCTTATAAATTAAAAAAAAAGCAACCCAGCTACTAGAAAACATATAATTCAAAATTTAGACAATATATGAATGATGAACAAAATGGCAAAGTCATTATTTTGTTGTTTTCACAGATCACAGATATTTAAAACCAATCATGACACTTGATATACATCAATCTCACCTTAGAACGAGTAAACAATAAAGAGATGCTAAAAGTGTGTGCCATTGCTTCAAAATTTGCAGGGCCATTTTCTACAGAGGTTGCCTGAACCCAGATGGAAGAAAGCAACAGACTCACTTGGTGACTGCTCAATCTAAGAGAACTTAAATCCTGAAAAGAATAACCCCATAGTTAGGAACAACCAAGGGTCTCCATTGTTGGACAAGAAAAAATAAATGACCAAACCAACTGATAGATGTATGTAATAAAATTGAATCCAAGAAAAATCAATAAAATTTAAATATGATCGACATGAACTCCATCATATCATATGCTCCCACTATGGCACTATTAATATAATACAATTAATACCGATAAGTAGAAAATGTCATACTTCTTTTCCATCAGTTAGTGCATGAGTAAAGCTATAACCACGATATGGATGAACAACATTTTTATCCCCAGTAACTCCTGCAACCGTGTTTCCTTCTAGCAGTTTTCCATTTAAGTGTTCTGCTTCAGAGAAACTATCCTGCTGAATGTGGAAGCTATAACTCTGTACCTTCATAGCCATCTTTGTTTTCTGGTCCAACCAAGGAGAAACCATTGATGGCATAAGCACCATAGAGAAGACATTATGTGCTTCAATTTGTGTTTCACGGTCCGGGTGAGCCATGGCTGCAAGCAATTGATGGAATAAGGCATCAGGGAAAGCAGGAATAAGTCCAGAAAACACCCTATGTCTTTAGATAAATGAATAAAGTTGAATAGGTAGAAATGTTATTTCCAGTCTATGTAGGAATGCTTGCCTTCTTCTGATATTAGGGACATAACTGATTAATTTTGCAGTTTGATAGACAGCAGAGATTGTTGTTCTGGCTAGGAGGGTAGAAGTAGAAATATTCTCTAAGAAACACTGCCCTATAATAAAAGGAATTGAGTAAACTAATATCACAGCATACGAAACTCAAGTTCCTATAGTAAAAGGAATGATGAATGAAAACACAAAAATCAGCACTGAATATCAGTAGCAACAAAGCATAGAATTCAGGGTTAGTTAAAGAACCTGGCATGTTTGAGACAAAGCCACCTCTGTTCTCAATGCTGCCCCGCTCAGTATTAGGTTCATGGTCAGTAGTTATCTCTACAGCCTCCCCTCCCCTTGACAGAACTTGCAACATAAAAATAATTAATTAAGAGTGAAATAGCAAGAATAAAGATACATATTACTACTTATGTACACATAAAAGAAAAGCAGCAAACATTTGATGTGCATGTTAGGTCAAACCAACAAATAAGCAAACCATCAAACACTTGGTGTGCACAGCGAAATTCATAGAGGGAAGGGAAGAAGAAAAAGAAAAACTCACGAGTGTTTCTCTGAATTTTGTTTGTTCAGCAATCCAGATTAACAATCTAAACATTTCTCAGCTATTCAGAATCAAAACCTAATCTAATCCTATTTTAACAACCTAAAAATCCACTAATCAGAAAACAAATCTAACTAAACTAATTACTAAAATCAAACTAACTAAACGAAATTAATTGAACTCAACAGAAATTAAAAGAACTTTAAAACCAAAACCTGGAAGCAGAAATAATCAAACTAACTAAACAAAATTAATTGAACTCTCTACGGTTCGAACAGGGGGGAAAAAGAGAGGTGGAACCGCGGCTGACGGTGGAACCGATTTTGGTCACCACGGAGCTAGGGCTTGTCCAATGGTAGCCGCGGCATTGACTGGAGGAGATGATGGAGAAGAAGGAAAAGAAGAAGAGGAGAAGAAGAGGAGAAGAAGGAGAAGGTAGCTGCGGCGGTTAGGGTAGCCGGCGGTGGCGTTGTGGGTGAGGAAAGGAGAAGAAGCTGGTCGACAGAGAAGAAGCAGCTGGGTTGAGCTCGTTTGATTTGGTGCTATAAATGAATAAAGTTTGGGGCTTTGGGCAAAATCGATCATAAAACGCAGAATATAACATTTTCGACAGAAAATTTTAAATTATAGACGGATTTTTCGTCTGTAATAATTTAACAAAATGCACCATTTTGTCTACTTAATTACAGACGGATTTTCTGTCTGTAATCATTTCTCACTGAAAAAAATAATTTTGCCGATGGAATTATCAACGGATTCTCTTTTCCGTCTGTAATTTATGCTAATCCATTTTTTTGGTTTTCCGACAAAAAATCCCTCTGAAATTCTCTGTATTTCTGTGGGATAAAATCCGTCGGAAATATCTGTCTGTAATAACTAGTTTTCTAGTAGTGTGATCACAAAAAATTGATTTATGAAAAGAAACAAACACAGCAAAATCAGCAGAACAGCATTCAGAGTTTGAGCATTGATCACAAAAAGTTAATTTCTAAAACAAAATAAACAATCGACAAAACAATGAAAATAGAATATTTTTTCTTCCTTCAGAAGAAGTAAACAATGAAAACATGAAGCATATAATAAATCAATGATCACCAATATCCAACAATAATCTCAAAGACAACAATAAATACACAACAACAGTTTAGCAAATAAACAAGAACAAGACCTAAATAGAAAATCCAACAAATTAAATCGCAGTAACCTAACAATTGAGCAAATTAAAATAATAGTAGCCCAACAATTTAGCAAATTATCAACTTAACAAATTCAAGAATAGAAAATCACAACAAAAACAAAAAATATTAAAAATAATAGAAGAACAACAGAACAACAACACAAGAACAATTAGCAAATTAACAAGTTCACAATAACAGTTAAAATTTACCAGAAGAACATTAATGCAAGTGGAATCATCACGCTAATATGTTTTCTACAAAGATGCTATTTGTGCAGCTAAAATTTCCTAATTACTAATATCCAATTATTCTAATTTCACATGCAATAAACTTACTAAATTTCTAAAAAAGCTAGAAATTATAAAACCAACCAGAAATATGGTTAAAGAACCAGAAATATGGTTAAAGCGTTTCATCAAATATGTTGAGTGCGGTAAAATCAAACAAAATAATAGAAATCAAAGCTTAATATCAATCTGATAGAAAAGAGAACATAACTAATGTATACTTTAGTTCAACCTATGAAAAAAATCCAAACCACTACCAAATTAAATAGTTACTTATTATAATAGAAATCAGAAGTTGTAGAGTTAGAAGCAGAGTATTGGTGTTGTGTGAGTGTATTGTCTACTGGCACATTTAGGGAACTCACGGTGGCGACAAAAGAGAGCAGTTCAACGACTAGGAGTTGCGCATAGATTGGCCACAGAGTTTGAAGTAGAGCAACGTGGCTTCCAGACGAACTCGAATGGTGAACGATGAAGAACACAAACAAAGTCGACGGCTGAACGAAGATGCAAACAGGGATTACAAACAAACGGCGGCAGAAGCGAGGTTGAGCGGACAAAGACGACGGACGCCGAGCTCGAGGAAACATCTGCGATCGTTGACAGCAAACAGGGGTTGAAGATTAGTGTACAAGGGAAGCTAGATGTTCAGACCAATGTCAAACTTTGAGTGCGATAGACGGTGGCTGTATGCCACTCCTTGCAGAGGTGGTGTAGGCTTACAATGCTAGGGTTCTTGGCTGAGTTTCTCTAATTTCTTTCTGAAAGAAAGAAAGAAAGGGAGAAAGGGAGAAAGAAACGAAGGAGCTTCTGTTTTTGTGTAAACCGTCCGGGTTCCGGTTCGGTCTGACTAATCTGTTTTTGACCGATTCAATGATTTTTCACTGATTTTCTGATCAACGGTTTTACATGCCTGACCAGACAGTTAATGTTTCTAGTTCGCGATTGGACTGGTCTAACTGGCCAGTCTGGTTCCATTTTCAGATCCATGCCTTGGATACGATAAGATTCTAGATTTTTGAAAATTAAATAATAAGTTACTTTCAATTTATTATATTTATTTAAGATTATATTTTCAGAGACTTTTATATATAAGTTGGACAATCTATTATTTATAAGTTAGAGCTTTAATAACTGAAAAATAATGAAAATTTTACGTGCTTTAACTTGAACGACAAGCTTTTGAACCTTATTTTATAAATAAAGGATAATTAATTTAATTATCTCTAATTTTCATTGAATTAGTATTTATTTGAAAATAAATTTACAAGTTTGATAATAAAATGGTATTTCAAAAATAATTATTTTATATTTAATTTGGTTTTAAATTATTAATCTATGTTTTTATTTTATTAAAATTACTACATTACCTTAACCCCAAAACCTCCTAAAACAAACCCTAACTTATACTATCCCTAACCCTAATTTTAATACACACTACTCTTCTCTAACCCTAGTCATCACTCCCTTCACTCCCCTCACCCTACACCCACGGCACTCACACATACAACACCACAAACACAAGTAGAGATGGAGAAGAGAGAAAGAGAGAGCGCCAGTAGAGGAGGAGAGAAGAGAGGAGGGAGCTGCCTCGCGCTGCCACTACGCTACCACTGTCTCCGTACGCCGCTGCTGCCATCATCCTGTGTCGCCGTCGCGTCGCCATGAAGAGTGGGAGAAGAGAACACGAACTAGTGGCTTAAGGGGGGACTCATCGTCGTTCGTGCCTCCCGTCACCGCCAGCTCTGTCGCCATCATGCCTTGCCTCGTCACCATCAAGCTCGTCATTGTCCATCATTGCTGGAGGAGCAGAACGTGATAGAGGAAAGGAAGCCTGCGCCAACATCATCGATCTGCATGTGTTGTTGTTGTTGAGCTGTTCCGCCACCGTTCTAGTAACCGGGAATGTGGCTGTGGCCACCAAAACTACTGCTAGCGCTATTGCTGTTCAGTTTAGTGTTCTTTCTTTGTTACAGTAAACGTTTTCATTTGGAGCCTTTGAAATCAGTATTGTGTTATAAGTTCGTTTGAGAGGCAGAGGTTTTAGTAACGTTGGGTTAAGTTTCGGTTATTGAATGTTCAATTTTTCTTATAGCAATAAAATAAAAACGTTCTCTTTGACTATTTTAAAGAACGGTTTTATAACTATCACAACAATTTTTTATCAAACAATAATTTTCTAATATTTTTTAAATAATTATCCAAATTAAAAGATACATATAAAAATAATTATAAATAATCATATAAATTTAAACAATTTTTTCTATAAATACTATAATTTATAGAATACTAAAAAACTATTGTTATAAATATATAACAAATATTATTTTAAAAAAATAAAATTAAAATAAATTTATAATAAATATTATATATTTTTGTTATAAATATATAATAAATATTATTTAAAAAAATAAAATTAAAATAAATTTAAAAAAATAAAATTAAAATAAATTTATAATAAATATTATATATTTTTGATATAAATATATAACAAATATTATTTAAAACAAATAAAATTAAAATAAATTTATAATAAATATTATATATTTTTGTTTAAACTCTCTCTAAATCCTAACATAACCAAATTTTGAGGAACACTCTTTACTAAAAATAATTAAATATATACTGAATCTAAAGTAATTAGGAGTGTTACGTAATTTTTCATAGTAATTAAAATTTAAATTAATTAAAATTTTTATATAATATTATTATAATTGAATATTTGATATATTTAAAATTATAATTTTGATAATTAAAAATAAAAAATAACTATATAATTTAATTTAAATAACTTATATTATGAATATTTTTTGATTTAATTCAAATTTTTTATTTTTAAAAAATAATCTATTAAGAATGATTAAATTAATTTTTATAAATATTTTAAACATCAGTTAATTAATATTTTTGTATAATTTTATTATAGTTGATTATTTTATATAATTTAAAATTAAAATTTTTATAATAAAAAATAATAAAAAATTATATAATTTAATTTAAACAGTAATTAATAATTCATAATTAATATGTTTATTTATAATTTAAATTAAAAATAATTATTTTTATTCAATAATATATTAATGAATAATATTTTTAAATAATTATAAATAAAATATATTTAATTTTAAAATTATTATTCTATTCAATAATTTTATTAAAATATCTATTTTGTCTATATTGTTTTATATAAATTTAACTCTAATGCTAAATTTTCAAATTAAATAAAAAATTCTAGTTCCCAAACTGAGAAAACTAACCTTAAAACTCCAGCCTCCTGAGAAAAGAGAAACGCAGAGAAAAGAGAGAAAGCTAAACCCCGCGAGGAAGAAGAAGGGAAGGAGAGGGAGAAGAGCGCGCCGGCGTCGCGCCTCACCGACGTAGAGCCCATCACACGCGTCGCCGCTGTCATGTCATCGTCAATCTGAACCGTGCGAGGGAGAGAGCTGCTGCTGCGGGAAACGCGATGGTGGAGAGGACGCCGCCAGCTCTGTCGCGCCTGATCGCTGTCGAGCTCGCCTTCGAAGACGCCACCGCCGTCACTGTCAAACCTAGCCGTCGCAGTCGCCGTCGACGCTGTGGCAAAGAAGGAAGAAGGATGCGCGAACAGAAGAGGGAGAAGGAAGCTGCGAAGCCGTCGCCGTTTCTGCTCGGGGTTGTCACCGCTTCTGAAGAAGACGCGTCCGAGAGAGAGAGAACCAGGGGAGTGACGCGCGAAGGATGCTCTGACGGAGAAGGAGGAGAACGAGGCTGTCTCATCGCCAATGATTAGAAGTTGCTACTGTTGATGGGATGAACAGAACGTGAAGAGGGAGGAGAAATTCGCAGAGGAGAGGGAGGTTTTGCCGCCGCACCGCTGGTCGCCGGGGAACACCGCCATTGACGCCGGAAAATACCACTATTGGAGCCACTGTCCTTGCTCAGCCCCTGTTTCTGCTGCTGTTTACGCTGGTTCAGCCATTGCCGCCACAACCCGTCTCGAATTTCTTCTAATTTGGACACTCAGAGGTAGGGGATTTATTTTAAAATTAACCGTTTTAATTTATGAATATCATTGAAGTTTAGTGAGTATCTACAAATAATTTATAAATGTCTTGTGTGATTAATTGGTAGAAATAAACTTGGTTTTTTTTTTTTTGGTGACTTTCCGCAGCCGGGAAATAAACTTGGTTTGAGGATGTAAAATTTGGATTAGTTTTTGAGATGATGTTCTAGTGTTTCAATTAGTTTATTGAGTTTGGATTATGGCTGTGAATGTGACTGGTATGATGATGATTACGTGCGTGTGAATTGAAATTTGTTTAGCTCTTGTGTGCATCTTGCAAGGTTGTTTGGGGATGAATGCTTGTCGGAAGTTCTGTTTTTTTTTTTTTTTACTTAATAATGTTGTGATTGGTGGTTGAATCAAATTATAATGAGTAATTTATGAGATTGAGGCTTGATGAATGATAAATAGATTGAGTTTAGATTTCTAAACTAAGTACCTAAAATTGATTTCTTAACTAAAAGTCGTAATTTTTATGGTTTATAAATAATTTTACAATGAGTGGAACCAAATGGTGATAAAATATGTTGATTATTGAGAACCTATTTGTTTGATAATTGCTGATGAAAGGCTGGTAAACTGTTGAGAAGGAGGGAACCCGTTAGGGTGGTTTAAGTCTGAACTTTTGAGGTGATGTTGTCGAAATTTTTATAAAACTCTTAAGACTTTGTTTTTTTATAAATTCGTCCATCGCTGCTCGGTGCATCAATAAGCATCAGGTGAGTAATTGATTAATGATGTTGCTGTGAATGGTGGATTGAGGTGAGAAATGTGGTGGGTTTCATTCATTGTTCCTTACTTTTTTCCTGTTTTCTCTTCATAGTTATATCTTTTTTTTCTTGATCCTAGTAAATTAATTATTATATGTTTTAGGGTGCTGCTACTCTAAATGATTGGAAGATGGTCATCGCTGTTTGAAAAGAGCAATGCATCAGAATTTCACTGTTTGGTTTGAGGTATAAACTATAAAGACTATTCTTCTATTATGGTAAAATCTTTTGGGAAGAACCACATGATTTCATTTTGTTTGGTTTATGAATTGGTTTCGCTTATTATGAATTTTGATGATTGTTGATTGTTACTATGATGATTGTCATCAGTTCCTACTCTGTCATCTGCTGCTGTTCCGTACTCTCCTCTCCGCTTGCGTCCACTATGCCATCCCCCACCTCGTCCGCTGAGGTTCGGTTACGGTGTGTGTTTGGATTAAGCTTATTTTCTATTATAAATCAAAGAGTTATTTAGCTGAACATGTTCTCTCTATGTAAAAAGTTAAGCATAGAAGTTTTGTTTTAATTCAATTTGGTTTGAAATTAAGCTAAGTTGTTTTATGGAGCATAATGTTAATGTTAATGGTTGTTTCTTAATTGTTGGTTGGTTTATTTTGTTAACATGTAAAGTGGCTGGGAATTCTGAGTTGATTCTCTCAATGGCCTAAATGACTCAAGTAAAATTGCTGCATTTGATTTTGATGGCCTGAATGACTCAAGTAAAAATCTTAGAATTCTGGAGAAGATTGCCCAAATATTCAAAAAGGATTTGAAGTTTGGTGGAGAAGAACTTTCTGGAAGCGGAATGGAGAGTAAGAATAGTCAAGACAATTACGAATTACAGCTACAACAGTTGATAATCCTTGAAGACAGACAGTCCCAGCATGGTGGAATTGACAGCATTCTACTGGGTGTGTCTCCTTTTAACGTTCTCTTGATCACTTCAATTTCTATTTAATTCCTCTGTGTTGACCAGCATTTCAACCTTGGTAGCTTACCTGTAAAGCTGCTTGTTTGAAATGTGATAGACTCTGTCTTCATCCATGATTGATTTACCTTGAACAAGTTAGCACCATTGTATTTTTTTTTCCTTTATTCTTTTGGCACTTTTTTGTTTGTTTGTTGTGCATATAATCTAATCATTTCAATAGAAACAACCTGTGAGTATAGAATTTATAGTTCATGTGGGTACTTGGAAACATTCTTCTTTTATCAGTGTGCATAGTCATCGATTTACACTTAGGCTGGTCATAATTTGGCTCTATCTTGAACTGACAACACTACACTCATGAAGAATGTTATTTTTTTTATTATGAGACTGTTCTATCTTCATTATGTATTTAGGGGCAACACAACCTGAGCTTCAGTTGCAATTTGTTTAGTTCTAAACCTTTTCCATTCATACTTAGTCTTGTTTAATCATCTCTTTGCAGTTACATGGAAGAAATAAGAGTTCATGTGCTATCAATTTAATTTAGTGCATAAGATTTCATGTTTAACTGGCTATCGCAAGTTGGGGTTGGTGGTCTAAAGTTTCTGCTTTGTGTGAGAGTCTATGCTAAGCAAAGCAACTGCTGATGTTGACAAAGGGGTCCATGATGAGTCTGGTTTCTTTTAGGTATGCTTGAATAAGTATGCTTGAATCTGAAGTCTAAGATTTGCTATTATATTTATTGCCACTGTTGGTTTACCTTCTGGTAGTGTCAAAGGAGGGGACAGGAGGGGGAGGTGGGTCTTGTGACCTTATGTGGTGCTTTCAGTGCAAAGAAGTTCTTGGGTTTAATATCTTTTATAAATTACTGATGACAAGTCATCTTATGCTAGTTTTACAAGAATTTTTCATTTGTTTCATTAGGTTTTATGCAGTTTCTTGCACAATAAGTAAGTGATTGGAGTGGATTTTCATGATTATTTTGAATCAATCAAACATCATTGATTTTACACAAAATCATAAGGTTTATGCTAGAATTAATTGATTTTATGAATGATGCAAAGACCTTGTGATTTTGGTGAAACTTTGATTGCTTGTTTGGTTGCTTGTAGGTGAAGAAATGAAGAAAGGAAGAATCAGGGAAGCGTTGCATGCAATTAGAGAATGCCACGCTCAAAGAGCAAACATGGCTAGCGTTCACTTCTAAAGTGAGCGCCACGCTCGCTTAGTTACCTTTTTCGTGGATTTTGAGCTTGGGAGGCAAGCTTGTGCCGTCCGTACGCAAGGTGCAGCGCTCAATGAGTGAGCGTAGCGCTCAGTAAGGGAGCGCCAAGGAAGGGAATTGCGCACCAAAGAAGCACCAAAGAGCCAGCGCTCAATGAGTAAGCGTAGCGCTCATTAGGGGTGCGCTAATGAAGAAAAAAGGCACACGAGGGATGTACGCTGAAGGAAAGGAACGTAGCGCTCACAAAGTGCACGGAGCGCTCTACTGGGAGCAAGCATGCACCCTGACCCAAGCCACCAAGCACCTCAGATCCACTTCTTCAAAATCCTAAAAAGCCCACTCTAATTGCTCGAGGACTGAAAATAGAAAGTGTATAAATAGGATCAAATTTGATTTGAGGAGGGGCCTTTACTTCACACTTCTCTTTTACTTTTCTTTTTCTCTTATAATTTTCTTTTTAGAATTTTAGAGTTTGAGATCAGATCTGGGTTTCCTTTTCTTCTGAGTTTCATTTTCTTTCTTCTTCAATTTTATCTTTTCTGTTTTGACAAGAGAGCAATTGAGCTCTAGGCTTTCGTTTTGTTTTGTTACTTTACTGAATTTGTCAATTTCTCTTTAGGATTTCACAATTAATCTAAGTTTCCTTGCTGTTTTGAATTCATCTTCAATTTACCATTTCTGTTTTTCTATTGAGACCTTGATCTGAATCTCTTTATGTTATACTCCTCTGATTTACTGCAATTTACAAGTCCAATTTTATTTTGAATCCCAATACCCAAATCCCTTTATTCTTCATGAAATTTAAGTTTCCTAGCAATTTAGATTCAGCAATTTAAATTCCTTGCCTTTTAAGTTTCAGTTATTTATCTTTCTTACAATTTAAGTTTCAGCTTTTTTACTTTCTTGCACTTTAAGTTTCTGCAATTTACCTCTTCTGCACTTTAAGATTTTGTCAATTTACCTTCTCCCTTTTATTTTCTTGAAATTTTACTTCTGTTAATCAAGTCTCACTCAAATCATCAAATATTCGCTTAACTAAATTCATCACCATACTAAAGTTGCTCAATCCATCAATCCCTGTGGGATCGACCTCACTCTTGTGAGTTATTACTACTTGATGCAACCTGATACACTTGCTGGTGAGTTTGTGTGGAATCGTTTTTTCCTCATCAATTACAACCTTTTGATTTGATGTATTAAGAAGCATATTTATTAGCAATGCAAATATTGCTTTCCTTACTGGCTATAACAATCATGCTTGAAAATAACTACACTATGGTTGCTTGATCCTTTTGATGCCTTATTAAGAATTGAATTTGTTAAGTACCTATGTGCTTGTATCCATTGTGCTAGTGATACATGTTATATGCATGCTATTATTCTTTATTTTGTATTTTACTGATTTAAAATGCTTCATTTTTTTCCCAGTTAAAAAGCTTATGTTCCTTGTTGTTTGCAGGTGGTTCTGTTTTTTGAAAATATGGGCTTGGATAAAGAAACTATTGGGAGAATTATTTTTCGCTACCAGCATTAATAAAACTCTTTAGAGGAAGATTGAATTCCTTTCTAGTGTTGGCGTTTTTCAAGCTTATTTTCCTGGGATAATTAGAAAATATCCGAAATTACTTGTAACCAACATTGATACAACTATATTGTATCCGGATATTTTTGGTTCACTAAGTATATAAATATTTATTTTTTTATGGTAAGTGTTCAATTAGTTTTCTTTAGTAATTTGATTCAAATAGTTTAACCTTGTTTATTGACATTAAATTAAAAAAATAGTTGGAACTAATTTCAATGTAACATGAGAAAACTATTGTAAATAAAGAATAATATAGTCATAAAAAATCGTTATCAAAAGTCACAAAAGGCAATGGTATTAAAATCATTGTCAAAGATAGCTACAAAATGACAATGGTGTTAAAACCGTTGCAAAAAACACCACCAAAGGCAACGCTTTTAAACCGTTGTCTTTATGAACAACAAAATTACAACAATTTAAAACCGTTGTCTATCTAGTTACGATTTTAAACCGTTACATCATCAAAGAGAATGGTTTTAAACCATTGCCTATCCAGTAACGGTATTAAACCGTTCTTTAAAAATTATTGTCAAAATCGTTGTCTATTCCAGTAACTATGGCAACGGTTTTTTGGTTGTCCTTGTCTTAGGCAAAAAACCGTTGCCTTTGAGCATTGGTAACGGCCACATATACCACAGGTCAAAAACCGTTGCCAAAGCGTTGCCTAAAGTTTTAGGAACGGTTTTCTGATCTATGACAACGATTTTTGACCGTTGTGAAAACCCTTATTGTTGTAGTGACAATTGTTATTATATGGTTATTAGACAAGGATACTGATCTTCATTCCCATACCTTAGCCAAGAGCTCTTTTGCAATACATATTAAAAGCCCAAAACTTTAATTACTCAATTCTTGCTTTAGTTACTTTTAGCTAGTTTAATTAGTTTTAGAATAGATTTGAATTCATACATTGTCTTGTTAGATTGATACTTACTTAGATAGTACTTTCATTACCTTGATTTAATTTCTTGCAATTTAAGTTTTGTTAGTTTAAATTCTTGTTTATGCCTTTTAACCCTGGATACTTTGACCGAGTTTGATACACACATTTGCTCATTCTTGTGAGGACGACTGGGGAGTAATACCCTCAGTTATTTTTATTGGGTTAAACTTATGACAACCAAATTAAACTTTGATCGAGAGCTAATTGTCGATTTGAAACTATACTTCGACGAGATCGTATTTTCTATGAGAAATTCTAGACCGACAATCGGCTCCCATCAAGACTTATGTTTGATTAAGATTATGAAATGAGTTTGGTTGATATGATTGGATGATGATATGATAATGATGGGGATTATGTGTAGATGTATATCTATGAATACTTGAGATGTTGAGGTATGGTTGAGGACGATAATGACTATGATGAATCGCGATTGAAATTCAAATGATATGTGATTTGAGATATATGAGTCAAGAGTCTTCCTAGGTAGATGCAGTGGTTCACCCCACTTGCTCTAGGTTGAGGTTTGAGACTTTGTTGACCCTCCGTCACAAGATGTGGCTGGACACTTAGACCTTTCCAAATAATTCCTCCAAGGAAAGTGAATACCTCTTGGGGATTGTGCATCGAGGGACTGTCCAGGATTTCCTACCGGACATGTCGGGTTTGGCTATATAACCGACAGATAAGCTTATTGGCCATAGGGCAGATATGCATCATATGCATTTACGTGAGATTATTTGGGTTTGCATATTGTATTTGGGTTTGTCTATGCGAATATTTCTGTTTATCTTTTAATTGCCATACTTGCTGTAATTGCTCTTGATTCTGTTTGAACTTCATTACTTGTTATTGTAACTGGTTGATTGGATTGTGCTGATTGGGTGTTAATTGAGTTGCTTGTGCCGGAGGTCGTGATTGATATTGTGATGGGTGGGAGGCCGTGAATGGTTTGTATTTGAGGTTTAGCAAAGTATGAAAAATCAAGCTGGTTCAATATACACTTAATGAACCTATGCTTGAAACGGGTTGGTCATTCACACTATGTAGATAACTTCTAAGATTTTTATAAGAAAAATATGAGTTTTGGATTTTGGGAAATTAACTGATGGTTTTTTAAAAGCTTTGGATTTTTGGATGATTAACTATTGGTTATCAAAAGGATTCACAAGACGAGCGATAGTCACTGAAATAAAAAATAGTTTTCTTAACAAATATCTTCTTATGACAATTTTTAAAAACTCCCCGCTAAGAACCCGAAAGGATGATGTTCTCACCCCTATAGATTCTCTTTTCATGACAGACGAAGAAGCTTATGTAGTTTTGCTGAGTTCTTAGCTGTGCTATTTTTATTTGGATGTATTAGTTACAATTTTTTCACGTGATTATAATGTTTGTAAGTTGCTCGTATAAAGGACTTTTATTAATGTGTGTGTGTGTGTGTGTGTGTGTGTGTGTGTGTGAAGTTCTGTGATTGGTTTGTATGCATGTGTGCTTGTGAAAAGAAAGAAAAAGTATTCCCATTTTTCAAAGAACAGTTTATACAATATCAAGTTAAAGGCTCATATTTTATTATTAAGTATATGGAAGTTGTTGTAATATCTATGCTATTAGAGTGGTGTAGCCAGAAGTGTGACATTCTGGTAATAAGGGTGTTACATTATAGTATCAGAGCAGTCTTTGCTGTAGAGCTAGGGAAAATGGACTAACTATGCGTCAATTGCATACTCTGAGCATCTGTCATGTTATAGATCTTGTCCAGATGACAAGAGTCAGAGCTTTATGCACATGATTGTTTATTGATTAATGCCATTAGTCTATGATTGCATACTTCATGGTATTAAGTTTGGCCAGCTTAACACTAATGGTTTTGGTATATGAGAGTCCTTACAGGTTATCATAAACGAAATAGAAGTAATAGGTAGTGCTTATCATGGGGTTTGGGAAATGATAGAGGTTACTTCTCGAGGTTACTCAGTTACTTATCTTGTTCTTTCATGGTTTGTCTTGAAGTCCTTGTTTGATATTTCTTTCTTAAAAAGTAGTTTGATTATTTTTCCAATCTAATTCATTTGTTCATATGCATTTTCGTTTGATCCTGACTGCATATGTCTACATACATTTCTTGGGGTATCTATCTTTATCTATTTGATCTCTTCTCCTTGACTCATGTACTCTTTGATGTAATTTCAAACTTGTTTTGTTACGACACTGATCCTTGAATCTTTGGAAATGTTGGGTATCCCCCTTCAGTTGGATTGTGCTGACGTATGTGTTTTAATTGTGCTACGTGATTTACCATATCGTATATTCTTCTAACACTTATTTTAGAATTTCTTGTTTTAATTGTGCTTCATATTTTGTAACCCATATGTCTTGATCTACTCGCACTTCTGATTATGTTAAGATCCTTGCAACACAATCATTGATTACACTTTTTTCTACTAGAGCTTTATAAACCCTTGACATGATTTGAATTTGTTCTACTATAATGCATCATATTTTATAGTATCTTCTCGAAGTTTTATTTTTTTTATCTCTTTCGAGTTATTTTGATTTGATTCTTATATAGGATTATCTTTGATTTTGCGTTCCTCTACATGGAAGACATAACCCCTTGATAAATCCCGGACTTGTTTTGGTGCGATATATCATTTCTTGTAATTTCTTTCTTGGGTACTTGTTTCAAATCCTCTTTAAGGAAATTTCGGCTCAATCCTTTTCTTATTTGATGGTATCCACAGCCTTTCTTTGAATTTTTATAGGATCATTTTTAATTCATCATATACTTTCTTACGTAAACTCTAAAACTTCTTTATAAGTGTGGTAGAGATGAAGATGTTGAGATGGATGAGTGGTCATACGCGATTGGATAGAATAAGGAACGAAGGTATAAGAGAGAGAGTTAGAGTAGCACCCAATATGGAAAAGATGATAGAATCGCGTCTCAGGTAGTTTGGACGTGTGAGAAGAAGACCAGCAGAACACTTAGCCAGGAGGGTGGATGAGATGGAGGATGGACAAGGGGTGAAATGCAGAGGAAGACCTAAGAAAACTATCCACGATGTAACACCCTACCAAACAAAACTTTATGCTTAAGTCATAAAACAGAGGTAGTGAGGTGCTACTACCTCTAAAAGCAAAATAAATATATATATATATATATATATACATATATATAAGAATGATAATTTAACTAGGAGACTTGAAAACAAAGGTATACAAAATAGAAAGATCGCGTCACACACATATGCGTTCAAAGGGAAAGTGCTAACAAACAGAAGTCAAAGAGATATATATGTATGTATAACATAGGATCCAAATGAGATACATGTCAAGCTCTAGTCTAGTCACCAAACTTGTGCATATGCGACATCATGCGGAGTTATGAAGCTCTGATTTTTTCAAATTAACTCACAAGGACGCACCATTGGTGTGGATGTCCGGCTGTGAGGAGAGTGATGCACTATTATTTCGTGGTACATTTTGTGCTTAAATTAGTTGGATTTTACCCACTTTTCCCACATTTATTCAAGGAAATAGCATGGTTTCATAATTTTCTCCTAAATTGTGCTTAAGTATAAAAACATGCTTTTTAGGCCCTTAAATTGTTAATTTTGATTCACCTTTGATTCCACTAGATGCCTTGATGTGTTTGTTAGTGATTTCAGGATGAAAAGGCTAGGAAAAGATCAAAGGAGTGAAAAGAAAAACATGCAAAGTGGAGAAATCATGGAAAACCAAAGATTTGGGATGCACTCATTGACGCTCACGCACAGCAGACGTGCACGCGTGGCGACGCGTATGCGTATATGACGCGTACGGGGGGGGGGGATAGAAAACATGCCAAGAGACGCGTATGTGTACATGACGCGTACGCGTCAGTGCTCGCACGTGGCCCACATAAAGTGAATCCGCTGGGGGCGCTTTTTGGGCTTTCCAGGCCCAAATCCAACTCACATCTGATGCTATTAAAGGATCAAGGATTGAAGGGGATGAAGACTTTTTACTTTTTAGGGGTTTACCAAGAGTTAGTTACCAACTAGTCATAGTTTTAGTGGGAAAGTAGTTTAGAGTTAGTTTCTAGAGAGAGAAGCTCTCTCTTCTCTCTAGACTTAGGATTAGTATTAGGTTTAATTTTTCTCTTAGATCTAGGTTTAATTCATGCTTTGATTTACTTTTCCTTTACAATTTCTTGTTCCTCTACCTTTCCTCTCTCTAGTTTAGCATTTAATTCTTGTAATTCCTTACTTTGTTGTTGATACACTCTTGTTCCTTTTATTTTATTTTAATGCAATTTGAGGTAATTCATGTTAATTGTGCCTTCTTTGATTGTTGTTATTAATTCTTTGCAATTAGTAGTTGTTAGATCTCACTCTTGTTGTCATTTTACTATGCTTTCCTTTTATGTCTTCCAAGTGTTCGATTGAATGCTTGAAAGGATGCTAGAGTAGAATTTTCTCCTCTTGGCTTAGGTTGAGTAATTGGTGACTCTTGATTTATCAAACTCCTTTGTTGATTGATAATTGTCGAAAGCTGCTAGTCAATTTGAATTCCACTAAAGCTAGCCTTTCCTTAGGAGTTAACTAGGACTTGGGGAATTAAATTGACTGTTTCCACTTGACTTTCCTTCATAGTTAGAGGTTAACAAAGTGGAACAATGGACAATTCTCATCACAATTGATGATGATAATGAGGATACAATTTCTAGTTCTCATACCTTGCCAAAAGCTTTCTTACCTATTAGTTTTATTCTTTCCATTTACCTTTCTCGTCCTTTATCCAAAACCCCAAAATATACATCTCATAACCAATAGCAAGAACACTTCCCTGCAATTTCTTTGAGAGACGACCCGAGGTTTGAATACTTCGGTTATTAATTTTAGGGGTTTGTTACTTGTGACAACCAAATGTTTGTATGAAAGGGTTATTTGTTGGTTTAGAAACTATACTTGCAACGAGGTTTCATTTGTGAAATTCTATACCACCAAAATTCTCTTCATCAAAAAATGGCGACGTTGCCGGGGAATTGCAAATGTGCGCTTTTTATCGATTATTGTAGATATTGTGATTGTTGTGAATAGGTTTTCCTTTTGTTTCCTTGTTAGCTCTTGCTAGTTTTAGGAGTTGATTTTCTTGTTTCTTATCAGTTCTTGTTTTTATTTTCTATTTTTCACTATGAATTTTCACCCTTTTGGCTATGAGTTTAGTTCAAACTATGTTGTAGGAAATGTGAATATTAACGACAACATGTATCAAAGATGGAACAATCAAAGATGGGAGGAGCCTCAAGGACTTGATCACTCTTCGTGACAACAACCTCTGGTTTCCTATAGGTATAATTCCCATCCTAATGCATGTCAATTCAATGGCTATGGTGAATTTCTTTGTGACAAGCAACAACCACCACCATATGCCTATGAACCTCATCCTCAATATAATCTCCAACCATAATCACAAGCCCATTTTTACCAAATACCTACCTATGATCCATATCTATCATATGACCAATCACTCATACCTCATTCTTGTAACCACTATGAGCAAAAAGCTTTAGAATTACCACAATCCCACCATGATTACTATCAAGAACCACCTCAATACACACAATCTCCATACCAATACCAGGAAGAACCACCTTCCTACTATGAACCCTTTCTCCAAATTAATGAACCCTCCTATCCACCACAAGCCCTAATGGATGACTCTCTCACCTTGCTACTTCAAGGGCAAGCGGATATGCAAAGAAATGCATTAGAGTTTGTGACTAACTTGACCGAGGTAGTAGACACTTTAGCCTCCCGATGCTTGAACACCCTAGGTACTTCTATGGCCACATGTGAAGGATCAAAAGAAGAGCATAGCATGAAAGAGAGATTGGAAAATCTGGTGGAGAAGGAGGAGTTGGATTTTGTATTGGAACAATTGGAGGAAGCCATGATTATTGAAGAAGAGGAAGAAGTGGTTGAAGACCTAGGAGATGCGGAACCACCATGGGAATCTCAAGAACCTCCCTTCAAGGAGCTTAATATTGATGTTGAGGAGGGTGTACAACCTCCAAAGCACATCATAGTTGGAGATTCTAAGGAGGTTGATCAAGAGGAAGATTCCATCATTGATGAATTCTTGTCCAGAATGGAATCCTCTCCTATGGAATATGAAGTTGAAGTTATTGAAGACAACTTTACACCAATTGATGTTGGTGACCTTGTTGAAGACTCTTCCAATGAATGTGAAGTTGATGTTGAAGTAGATTTCACACAACCTCCGAAGTTTGACTTGATTGATGATGAAGAGGAATCGGAAAAAGTTGACAAGCGAGGAGAAGTTGAAATGAGTTGTCAAGAGGTGGAAATAACTAAAGAAGAGCATAAGGGAATAATGCTTGAAGAACCATTGGAGATATCCCTTCCTAAGTCACTATCCAACATAACATTCAAGTGGGTAAAATTCTTACCCTTAAGCCTCACTTTCTCACTTGAATATGGTTTGATTGAAACGAATGGGCAACTTAGAGCTCTTTGTGGAGTTAAAAGTAAGAGGGAATTGTGTAGTGGTTGGAAGTTTAGAATTAGGCTCATTAAGGTTGAACTTTCAAGGGGTAGGTACCATGGTTGGATGAATGCAAGTTTGTGTGGGTCTAAAAGAAAAATTTGGTGTTCTAAGGAGAATTCTATGTGTCAACTACCCGAAAGGATGAATCATGATGATCAATTAAAAGATAGGTGAAAAATAAGATATGGGATCCCAGATCACAATATAAAGACCAATTTTGGGAGCTCATATCTTGGGTAGAACTTCACCCAAGCTTGGTGAAGACGGTTGGAAATTCTGACAACCAATTGACGAGCACGCATCCTTGGATGTTCAAGGATGAGTACAAGCATAAGCCACCATGATGAAGAGCTCTCAATTGTCCAACTTAAGGACTTAAACTAAAAGTGCTAGGTGGGAGACGCCCCACCATGGTAACTTCTTTCCATTTTCTTGTAGATTTGATTAATAAGTGATTTGAGTTGCCATTGTAGGTAGTTTTCCTCTTCATAAAGTCTTTTTTTGAGGTGCAAGGTATGGTTATTTTGTGTTTGAAAATTCTTCAAAACCCATTGTAGGATTTTAAGCTGTTTTTGGAGTTTCAAAAAAAAGAGGGGGCAGACACGCGTATGCGTACTATACGCGTACACGTCGATGCGGCAGTGCAGCACCCATATTCTTTCCAGAGAGTCATGCCAACTTAGCGCCAGAATTGTGCTTCTAGCACAATTCTCATTCCACGCGTATGCGCACCTCACGCGTACGCATCGATGCGCCAACATGCCCACATACATCATACCCGAGAGTTGTGCCCTATTTCATGCCCATTTTATGCCTTTAGCCCAATTCCCACCCACGCGTATGTGTACATCACATGTACGCCTCGATTTACACATTCCTCATCTATGCGCAAGCGTCCATGACGCATAAGCGTCAATTTTACCTTAGCACATCCACGCTTACGCATGATTGACGCAGCTGCGTCGATTCTCTTTCTTGCCCACCCACGCGTACGCGTGCACTGTGCGTACGCGTGGATTCAAATTCATTAAACCCATCCACGCGAAGAACCCTAGCCATTGCGTCCCTTTTCACCCCTCTTCTCCACCAACGTTCCATTTCTCTTACCTCCCTCTCCAATTCTGCAACCACCACAATCGCCACCACTCCGGCGACACCCACCACCGCCGATCACCTTCTTTCCTTCTTCTTCTCTTTCTTCTTCTCTTCCCCTCTTTTCTCTACCCTCTTTCTCAACCGTCTCCCCTTCTGCCACCAATAGCACTGTCGCGGCCTCCACTGCCGCCGGCGAGCATCACCTCCACCACCACCTAACCTGTCCTTCTCTCTCAGCCACTCCCTCTCTCTCGCGATACTTGAGGCAGAATATGGTGCCATGCTTCCCTGTTCTCTGAGCATGCGCCACTTTCTGCTCCTCTGCCCTGTACCGGCTCCGTTCAGCACCACTGCCTCAACCACCAGGTTACCACCATCCATAGGTGGCACCGCGTCCATTCTCTTTTCTGTCTATTTCTTGTCCCTGCTCATTCTTCCAATTCCCCTGTTTGCTCTGCATTTTCTGTTCTTGACTTTCTATTCTGTTTAGTTACTTACTTAGTATAGTTTAATTTCTGCAGACTTAGGATATATAGCATTGCATGTGGTTAGGTAGCTAGGTTGTGGTTAGAGGATTCTAGGCCCGATAAGTGCTCCGTTCTTGTTTAGTTTTTGAATGTTACTTGCTTGCTGAATGGTGATGATGTTGGTGTTGTGTGCTTTTCCATATTGCTGGTTGTTAATTCTGGGCACTGCTACGTGATTTAAGATGTTTTGGTTTGCTTGATGCCGCCTAAATAATATGAAATCCTTGCTTGTAGACATGTTTGATGCATTTTGGATTCATATGACACTGTTTTTGCTGCTGTTAGCCATCCAGGAACATCCAATTTACTGTCAGAATGCTGCCAAATTCTTTTTGAGAAGCAATCTGTTGTTAACTTGCAACTTAGGGATTGCACTTAGCACTTTAAATTCATTCAATTTATACCAAGGTGCAATTCCTTAGTCAAGTTGGTCAGCATTCCCATTTTGTTTGAATTCTCGTTGATGTGCATTAAATTTGGTTAATCCATGTGAACCCCCTTGCGTTTTCCACATTTCAAGTTAAGTTAAATGCTTTTTGACTTATTGGTTAAGGTTCAATTTTCAGCTTACTTGACCAATGAAGCTAATGCCAAAGCACACCATTTGATTTAATCTCGTCTTTCTTGATAGAGGTTCATACATTTGTAGCAATTGGTGCCTTCCACTGGTATAAACCCTTTGGAACTCAAATTGCTTTCATGTTTCTTTTGGTTATACCAAGTGCTAATCCTAATTCTTTTAACACCAATGTTTACAATTTTAGTAACCATAAACATTGATGATGACTTGCCTCCTTTCACATGTTTTTATCAATTCACATTTCATCATCAATGCCTTGCATCATCCTCATGAATGTGAGTATGCATGTTCTCTATACTTTTTGAGCCGCTCTTAGTTAAGTTCCATATTTGTCTTGCCCCTAATATTTGAATTTTCTAACTTTGATTAACTGTTTAACTCTTCTTTTTAGTTTTCCCATTAACTCTTTTTATATTCTTTCGGGCATGATGATGATGATTGCTTAGAAAACAAGCATTTTATTATTATTGCATGTTTCTTGATTGTGTTTGATTGTTATCTGAATTATGTTTGCTTGCATTCTAAGAACTCTCTCCTTTAACTCACTTCATGAATATGTCAATCCTTTTGTTATTTGTTTTTTGTCTATTGCATAATTCCTTGCTTTATACCCCTCTACTTAGCTCAATTGTTTATATCCTGTGATTTCTATTTTCTCTAGGATGTATGACAGGGGAAAAGCTAAGGTTACCTCTCAAAAAAGGAAGAAATCTCAATCTTCCACTGCTTCTCCCTTCTCTAGTTATGCCAAGAATCCTCTTTCAGAAAAGGAGAAAGTAGATCAGTTACTACCCCCTACCAACGGAGAGAAGTTTCCAAACCTGTACTGTGAGCTCCGCTTCCTAATCTTTCAGGGGTGGAAGCTCAACCTAGAGAAGAAGCTTGCCATCCCTTCAGATTTGAGGCAGTCCATTGAGCTCTGGCTTGATGGGTTGGGCCTGTTCTTCGTGGATAGGGAGCTCACTAGGGTGAATGAGTCATGGGTGCGTGAGTTTTAATACAACTTTTATACACCGACCCTTGACTCGATTCACCTGAGAGGCGGACGGATCCTGATTACAGAGTCTGATATTGAGGATGCACTCCGCTGTCAGCCTAAGACCGGTGATACATATGCTTTTACACAGGTTGAGGTGGAGATGCACTGCATGACATATGACTATGATACGCTGAGGAGCATAGTTGCCACGCCAGACGCTCTTTGGGAAATGGATGTGACGTTGGGATTTTTGCCAGTAAAAAATTTTATAAAAGCAGTCGCATTGTAGATATAGTCTCTAAACCGACAGAAATCTCTTCGTACAAACGTTTTGGTTGTCACAAGTAACAAACCCCTTTTAAAATTGATAACCGAGTATTTAAACCTCGGGTCGTCTTCTCAAGGAATCGCAGGGAGGTATGTTCTTATTATTGGTTATGAAAAAGGTAAAATTGGGGTTATGGAAGTAAGGTGGGAATATGTTGAATGACAAATAAAATAAAATAAAATAAAATAAAATAATAACAATGAAATCTCTTGGCAAGGTATAAGAAATTGGAAATCTAGACCGAATTATCCTTATCAATGATAATAAAAATTGAATCTTAATTTCACTTAGTTAACCCTTACTTAAAGCAGAGGAAGGTCAAGTGACTAATTAGTTTGATCTTCAAATCCGAGTTAATTCCTAAGAAAAGATTGGGATTATTGAAGTTCAATTCAATTAGAGGAGATAACAATTATCAATTATGCTGTTGAGTTGGATAACTTCCTGAGTTACTGATTTCTTAACCAAAACCAAAAGGAAAGGAAATTGAAGCTACTGGAATAAAAATGCCTTCAGATGGGAAGCAATAATCATGTAAATTAAAGAAAGCAATAATAACTGAAATACCTCAAATAATATTAATTCAAAGAAAATCATAACATGAAAGCCATAAGCCAATTGAGATGTAAGTAAGAAATGGAGTAATAAAATAAAATAAATAAAAGTAGTAAATACTTCAAGGGAACATTGAACCTGGGATTTAGAGTCACTCCTAAAACTAAGAGAAGTCCTAAATCCTAATCCTAAGAGAGAGGAGAGAACCTCTCTCTCTAAAACTACATCTAAAACATGAAAAGTGAATTATGAGAGCTTGATGAGTCTCTGCAAGTTCCCTGACTTTAATCTGTGTTTCTGGGCTGAAAACTGGGTTGAAATGTGGCCCAGAATCTCTGCCAGCGACTTTTGTAATTCTGCAGATCGCACATGTCACGCGTCCGCGTCGTCCACGCGACCGCGTCACTCAGCGTTTTTCGTATCACGCGTCCGCGTCGTCCATGCATTCGCGTCGTATATGCAGCTTCTAATCCGTGCGGTCGCGTCAGGCACGCGATCGCGTCACTCCGATTTCTTCCATTTCACGCGGTCGCGTGAGCCATGCGACCGCGTGACTTCTCGCTGGTCACCTCCTCGATTCCTTGTGTTCCTTCTATTTTTGCACACTTCCTCTTCATCCTCTAATCCATTTCTGCCCTATGAAGCCTGAAACACTTAACACACAGATCAAGGCATCAAATAGTAATAAGAGAGAATTAAGATTAGCTAAATTAAGACCAAAGAAGCATGTTTTCAATCATGTAATAATTTTAGGATGGAAATATAAATACATGCTAAATACATGAATAAGTGGGTAAAGATCATGATAAAACCACACAATTAAACACATTGTAAACCATAAAATAGTTGTTTATTAGGATGCCAACAAAATGAAACCCAAGGGGATGATGTTCAATTATCTGACTCAATAGGCAAGAACATGGCAGCAGATCTTTGCTCATTATGTGATGCCTACCACACACTTCTCAGAGATCCCGATGGACATGCTCGTCCTGATCAGGTGCATTATAGAGGGTCACCAGTTAAATTTCCCCCGCCTGATCAGGAAGTTCATGTGGCGAGCGCATGTCCGTGGCACTCTCTCATTCCCAGCTTTAGTCACTGAGATGGCTCAGCGGGCTGACGTTCCCTAGCACCAGGATGATGAGTCACCACCCCTGATCCACGAAAAGGAGAAAGTGATTTCGTGGGGGACTTGGGTGGACGAAAGACCAGTCCGGTGCAGATCTAGAGCCTACTCAGCAGTAGTAGCAACATCTAGACCACCACCTTCTTCAACGGCAGCAGTGTCTGGACCATCATCTTCTATAGCAGTAGCAGGACCCTCTGCACCATCCGCATTGGCCAGTCAGCCACCACCACCACCCTCATCAGCACCTCAGCTGACCTATAGACTAGTTTAGCATCTGATTGGGCACATGGATCATAGTGATTGTCGCATCGAGCAACACTTTCGGCACGTGACTCAGATGTTGGAATCGTTGGGAGTCGTCATACCCCCTGATTCTGATACTTCCGATCATTCTGAGGAGGATACGGATCTTGAGGAGGAGGCTAGGCAGGCAGAGGCACCTCTAGAGATTCAGCCACAACCACAGCCGCAACCACAACCAAAGCCCAGCCAGATGCAAATGTTGATCCCTCCACCCAGTCTCACTTGTAGCATCGGGGACGATGCTTACTTCTAAGTGTGGGGAGCTCGATGTCGTCGGCGGAGTTTACATTTTGGGTGAAAATTTCAGACTTCAGCTTAGTTACCTTATTTTATCTTACTTTAGCACTTGCACCTCTATTTTGGATTAATGTATTGGTATTTTGGATACTTTTGTTTAGTTTATTGCACTTAGCATCTTTGGTTGTGTATATTTTGAGATTTTTAGTTTGATTTATATTTCTAGTTTATAGCACATATATATAGTATTTTAGTTTATGAGTTTAGTTGTGATTGGAAAAAATATGGATTATTAAGCTTAATTTACTCCTTTTGCTTATGAGATTTGTTTTGACCGGAAAAGGGATTAAACTAAGGATTTTTACTTTTCTCAATCACAACATTGCATTTAGAAAATAAGCTTTGTCAAAATGATTAGATTTTCCAAGAATTTTACTTATAGGGCCCCAATTGATTTGAGTAAAAATTTTTTATTGAACTTCCACGATTTATATCTTGTGGAACATGTTTTGAGCTAAGAACACAAGCTTGTGGGTTTTGAGCCTAATGATGTGATTACATCCAATAACCACTTATTTACTGATGAGCGGATAATTTATACGCTTTTTGACATTGTTTTTAGGTAGTTTTTAGTAGGATCTAGCTACTTTTAGGGATGTTTTTATTAGTTTTTATGAAAAATTCACATTTCTGGACTTTACTTGTGTGTTTTTCTGTGATTTCAGGTATTTTCTGGCTGAAATTGAGGGACCTGAGCAAAAATCTGATTCAGGCTGAAAAAGGACTGCTGATGCTATTGGATTCTGACCTCCCTGCACTTAGAATGGATTTTATGGAGTTACAGAACTCCAAATGGCGCACTCTCAACTGCATTGGAAAGTAGACATTTAGAGCTTTCCAGCAATAGATAATAGTCCATACTTTGTTTGAGCTTAGACGACACAAACTGGCGTCCAATGCCAGTTCCATGCTGCATTCTGGAGTCAAATGCCAGAAACACGTCACAAACCAGAGTTAAATGCCAAAAACACCTTACAACTTGGAGTTTAACTCCAATAGAAGCTTTTGCATGTGTAAAGCTTAAGCTCAGACCAAGCACACACCAAGTGGGCCCCGAAAGTGGATTTCTGCATTAATTACTTATTTTTGTAAACCCTAGTAACTAGTTTAGCATGAATAGAACTTTTTACTATTGTACTAGGTGTCTTTGACTGTCTAGTCTTTTGACCATTCGGTCTTTTGATCATTCATGGGGGCTGGCCATTTCGCCATGCCTGGACCATCACTTATATATTTTCAACGGTAGAGTTTCTACACACCATAGATTAAGGGGTGTGGAGCTCTGCTGTACCTCGAGTTTTAATACAATTACTATTATTTTCTATTCAATTCAGCTTATTTTTGTTCTAAGATATCCGTTGCACTTCAACCTAATGGATGTGATGATCCGTGACACTCATCATCATCCATCCTTATGAACGCGTGATTGACAACCACTTCCGTTTTACCTTAGACCGAGCACATATCTCTTGGATTCCTTGATCAGAATCTTTGTGGTATAAGCTAGAACCCTTTGGCGGCCACTCTTGAGAATCCAGAAAGTCTAAACCTTGTCTGTGGTATTCCGAGTAGGATTTAAAGATTGAATGACTGTGACGAGCTTCAAACTCGCGATTGTTGGGCGTGGTGACAGACGCAAAAGAATCAATGGATTTTATTCCGACATGATCGAGAACCGACAGATGATTAGCCGTGCTGTGACAGAGCATTTGGACCATTTTCACTGAGAGGATGAGATGTAGCCATTGACAACGGTGATGCCCTACATACAGCTTGCCATGGAATGGAGTATGAAGGATTGAAGGAAGGCAGTTGGAAAGCAGAGATTCAACAGGGACTAAGCATCTCCATGCGCTTATCTGAAATTCCCACCAATGAATTACATAAGTATTTCTATCTTTATTTTTTGCTTTATTTATTATTAATTTCAAAAACTATTATAACCATTTGAATCCGCCTAACTAAGATTTACAAGATGACCATAGCTTGCTTCATACCAACAATCTTTGTGGGATCGACCCTTAATCACGTAAGGTATTACTTGGACGACCCAGTGCACTTGCTGGTTAGTTGTGCGAAGTTGTGACAAAGTGTGATTCACGTTTGAGAGCGCTACCAAGTCTTTGGCGCCATTGTTGATGATCACAATTTCGTGCACCAAGTTTTTGGCGCCGTTGCCGGGAATTGTTTGAGTTTGGACAACTGACGGTTCATCTTGTTGCTTAGATTAGGTAATTTTATTCTTGTTTTATTTTCTTTTCAAAAAGTTTTCAAAAATCTTTCAAAAAATTTTTCTTTGCTTTTTGTTTTTCCCAAAATTAATTTTCGAAAAAAATCCAAAAAAAAATTTTACAAAAAAATTAATAAAATCATAGAAATAAAAAATATTTTGTGTTTCTTGTTTGTGTCTAGTGTCAATTTTTAAGTTTGGTGTCAATTGCATGTCTTTAAAAATTTGTGCATTTTTCAAAAACTCATGCATGGTGTTCTTCATGATCTTCAAGTTGTTCTTGGTAAGTCTTCTTGTTTGATCTTGATATTTCCTTGTTTTGTGTTTTTTGTTATTTCTCATATGCATTTTTGAATTCTTAGTGTCTTAGCATTGAAAATTTCTAAGTTTGGTGTCTTGCATGTTTTTCTTGTCTTGAAAATTTTTCAAAAATAAATCTTCATGTTCAACATGATCTTCAAAGTGTTCTTGGTGTTCATCTTGACATTCATAGTGTTCTTGCATGCATCATTGGTTTTGATCCAAATTTTTCATGTTTTGGGTCATATTTGTGTTTTCTCTCTCCTCATTAAAAATAAAAAAATAAAAAATATCTTTTCCTTATTTCTCTCAAAATTTCGAAATCTTTGGGTTGACTTAGTCAAAAAATTTTCAAAATAAGTTGTTTCTTGTTAGTCAAGTCAAGATTTCAATTTTTAAAAAAATATAATCTTTTCAAAATCTTTTTCAAAAATAAAATCTTTTCATTTTTTTATTTATTTTCAAAAATTTCAAAAAAAATTGTTTTTCAAAAATCTTTTTCTTAATTTTATTTCATAATTTTCGAAGCTCTACTAATAATTAATGTGATTGATTCAAAAATTTGAAGTTTGTTACTTTCTTGTTAAGAAATGTTCAATCTTTAAATTCTAGAATCAAATCTTTTAGTTTCTTGTTGGTGAAGTAATCAATTTTAATTTTAAAAATTAAATCTTTTTCAAAACAAATTTCAATCATATCTTTTTCAAAATCATATCTTTTTCAAAATCAATTTCAAAATATCTTTTCTAACTTCTTATCTTTTGAAAATTTATTTTTAAATCTTTTTCAACTAACTAATTGACTTTTTGTTTATTTCTTATCTTTTTCAAAACCACCTAACTACTTCCCTCCTCTTAATTTTCGAAAATCATCTCCCTCTTTTTTTTTAAATTCTTTTAATTAACTAATTGTTTCAAATTTTAATTCTTGTTTTCGAATTTTAACTTTAATTTAAAATAAAAACAAAAATATGTTCCTTTATTCTAGTTAATTTTCGAAAACTCTCTCTCTCTCTCTCATCTCATTCTATTTATTTATTTATTTACTAACACTTTTTTTCATCTAAAAAGTTCGAACCCTCTCTTCTCTTCTGTGTTCGAATTTTTCTTCTCCTTCTTCTATTCTTTTCTTCTTCTACTAATATAAAGGAATCTCTCTACGGTGGTAAAGAAGATCCCTATTATTATTTTCTGTTCCCTTCTTTTTCATATGAAAAGGAGCAAGGACAAGAATATTCTTGCTGAAGCTGATCCTGAACCTGAAAGGACTCTGAAGAGGAAACTAAGAGAAGCTAAATTACAACAATCCAGAGACAACCTTACAGAAATTTTCGAAAAGGAAGAGGAGATGGCAGCCGAAAATAATAATACAAGGAGGATGCTTGGTGATTATACTACACCTACTTCCAAATTTGATGGAAGAAGCATCTCAATCCTTTCCATTGGAGCAAACAATTTTGAGCTGAAATCTCAACTAGTTGCTCTGATGCAACAGAACTGCAAGTTTCATGGACTTCCATCAAAAGATCCCTACCAGTTTTTAACTGAGTTCTTGCAGATCTGTGAGACTGTTAAGACTAATGGAGTAGATCATGAAGTCTACAGGCTCATGCTTTTCCCTTTTGCTGTAAGAGACAGAGCTAGAACATGGTTAGACTCACAACCTAAGGATAGCCTGGACTCTTTGGATAAACTGGTCACGGCCTTCTTAGCTAATTTCTTTCCTCCTCAAAAGATGAGCAAGCTTAGAGTGGATGTTCAGACCTTCAAACAAAAAGATGGTGAATCCCTATATGAAGCTTGGGAAAGATACAAGTAGATGACCAAAAGGTGTCCTTCTGACATGCTTTCAGAGTGGACTATTTTAGATATATTCTATTATGGTCTGTCTGAGTTCTCTAAGATGTCATTGGACCATTCTGCAGGTGGATCCATCCACCAAAAGAAAACACCTACAGAAGCTCAAGAACTCATTGACATGGTTGCAAATAACCAATTCATGTACACTTCTGAGAGGAATTCTGTGAGTAATGGGACGCCTCAGAGGAAGAGAGTTCTTGAAATTGATGCTTTGAATACCATATTGGCTCAGAACAAAATGTTGACTCAGCAAGTCAACATGATTTCTCAAAGTCTGAATGGATGGCAAAATGCATCCAACAGTACTAAAGAGGCATCTTCTAAAGAAGAAGCTTATGATCCTGAGAACCCTGCAATGGCAGAGGTGAATTACATGGGTGAACCCTATGGGAACACCTACAATTCTTCATGGAGAAATCATCCAAACTTCTCATGGAAGGATCAACAAAAGCCCCAACAAGGCTTTAGTAATGGTGGAAGAAACAGGCTTAGCAATAACAAGCCTTTTCCATCATCTTCTCAGCAACAGACAAAGAATTCTTAGCAGAATACCTCTAGCTTACAAAATATAGTATCTGATCTGTCTAAGGCAACTTTAAGTTTCATGAGTGAAACAGGGTCCTCCATCAGAAATTTGGAGGCACAAGTGGGCTAGCTGAGTAAGAAAGTCACTGAAACACCTCCTAGTACTCTCCCAAGCACTACTAAAGAGAATCCGAAAAGAGAGTGCAAGGCCATAGACATAATCAAAATGGCCGAACCTGGAGAGGAAGGGGAGGATGTGAATCCCAATGAGGAAGACCTCATGGGACATCTCCCAGACAAGAAGGAGTTCCTTATTGAGGACCTAAAGGAATCTGAGGCTCATATAGAGACTATAGAGATTCCATTAAACCTCTTTCTACCATTCATGAGCTCTGAAAACTATTCTTCCTCTGAAGAGGATGAAGATGTAACTGGAGAGCAAGTTGCTCAATATCTAGGAGTTACCATAAAGCTGAATGCCAAGTTATTTGGTAATGAGACTTGGGAAGATGAGTCTCCCTTACTCATTAGTGAACTAGATACATGGGTTCAGCAAACTTTAACTCAAAAGAAACAAGATCCTGGTAAATTCTTAATACCCTGTACCATGGGCACCATGACCTTTGAGAATGCTCTGTGTGACCTGAGGTCAGGTATAAATCTTATACCACTCTCTGTAATGGAGAAGCTATGGATCTTTGAGGTACAGGCTGCTGACGATTAGATTTTTGATGGTATAGAATTTCACAAATGAATTCTCGTTGCAAGTATAGTTTCTAAACCAATCAATAACCCTTTCATACAAAAGATTGTTTGTCACAAGTAACAAACCCCTAAAATTTATAAACCGAAGTATTCAAACCTCGGGTCGTTCTCCCTAGGAATTACAATAGTGTCTTGTTATTGGTTATGAGTTATTTTAGGATTTTGGATAAGAAGCATGAAAAGTAAATGGAAATGAAAATAAACTAACAACTATAAAAGGCTCTTGGCGAGGTATGAAAATTAGAAGTCCTATCCTAGTTATCCTTCTCAATTGTGATGAGAATTGTTCATTGCTACCACTTAGTTAACCCTTACTAAATAAAGGAAAGTCAAGTGGATGAATTGACTTGAGCCACAAGTCCTAGCCAACTCCCAAGGAAAGACTAGCTTTAGTGCACTCCAAACCAATTAGCAATCTCTCCAATCATCAATCAACAAAGGAATTAGATAACTCAAGTGTCACTAATTACTCTACCTAGGCCAAGAGGAACAAAATCTAACTAATAGCTATAAGAGACATTTCATCAAACACATAAAAGGCAATAAAAGTAAACAACATAAATTGCAAGAATTAAAGAGAGATCTAACTATAAAGGCAAGAGATCAATAATAGAAAAGCAAAGAGGAACAATTATTATGAATTACCTCTTATTGAATTGAAAGAATGTAGAGGGAACAATACTAGATCTACAACAAAATGTAAGAACAACATAAAGGAAATTACAACAAAAGAGTAGAAGAAGATGAATCTAACAACAAAGAATTGAAATGTAGAAGTAGAAGAAAGCAAAGATTTAAAATCTAGATCTAAGAACTAAACCTAATCCTAATCCTAATTCTAGAGAGAAGTGAGAGCTTCTCTCTCTAGAAAACTACTTCTAAACTAATCCTAATGTGTGTAATGAATGGGATCCCCTTTTCTCTTCAATCTTTGGCTTTAAATAGCATCTTTGACGCCAAAGTTGGTTAGGATTGGGCCCCACAACCCTTCAGAATTCGTTGGCCACGTTTTCATTAAAAAATCATAAACCAACACCGACGCGTACGCGCACAGCACGCGTACGCGTCCATGGAGTGATTCGCAGGTGCGCGCAAGCACCAGGTGCGCGCGCGCGTCCATGGGCGAGTTCAACTTCTTTGACTTTTCATGATTTCTCCACTTTGCATGCTTTCCCTCTTCACTCCTTTGATCCATTCCTAGCCCTTTTCAATCTGAAATCACTAACAAACATATCAAGGCATCTAGTGGAATCAAAGGGAGATTAAAACCATCAAATTAAGGGTCTAAAAGCATGTTTTCACATCTAAGCACAAATAAGGAGACAATCACAAAACCATGCTATTTCAATGGATAAATGAGGGTAAAAGGTTATAAAATCCCCTAAAATCAATACAAGATAAACCGTCAAAATGGGGTTTGTCAACCTCCCCACACTTAAACCAAGCATGTCCTCATGCTTAAACCAAGAATGAAGTAAAGGGTATGGCATTTATTCAATGGAACTAACTAAATGCAATCTACTTACATGCAACTATCTAAATGAATGCAATTGCTTGGTCAAAATAAATCAATTCCCAAGAAGCATATATGCACAAGGGCTAAGGACTAGCAAGTCTAATCCACAATTGAATTGAGTTATTAAATATTTTTACAAACTTGCATGAAAGGATGATCATAGGTGGAAACATGTAATTGAGCATCAAACCCTCACCGGTAATGTTTGCACTCTATTCGCTCAAGTGTTTAGGGTTGATTCTCTCAATTCTTCCCTAATCATGCTTTCTAAGATTTGTTTTTCTTCTCACAATCAACAAATATTTCATGCATGCATACATCTATCATGAGGTCTTTTCCTTAGGTTGTAATGGGGCTAGGGTCAAGGTAGGATGCATATTTGGTTAAGTGAGTTTGAAATTTGAATCTTTGATAAGCTTAAACTTCCCACCTAACCTATGACATCCTATACAATTAAATTCCAACCTAACTACCCCTTTTTCACTCTTTCACATACTCATGTATTTTCTTTTTCATTTCACAACACTTATGCATTGATCTTTATTGAGCTTCGCTTTACTTTGGGGCATTTTGTCCCCTTTTTATTTCTTTCTTTTTTCTTCTTTTCTTTCTTTTTCTATTTTTCTTCTTTTCCATATCATTTTTTTCTTTTCTTTTTCTTTTATTTTTCTCTTTTTTTTTTCTTTCTATATACAAGAACCTCAATGCATAAGATTTTACATTTGATCAATACATGAGTATGTACCCAATTCCCAATATTTTCAATAACAATACAAAATTACCCTTTTATTCCCCCAATGTCCCAAGGTTCCCACACTTGAATGATACTCACACACACTAGCCTAAGCCAATCAGAGATCCATATTAAGGACATTTATTGTTTTTCACTTAAAGGCTTGTAATGTGCTAAATTAAGAACAAAGTGGGTTAAGCGTAGGCTCAAAGTTGGCTAACAAAGGAAGATGAAAGGTAAGGCCATTTGGGTAAGTGAGCTAATGAAATGATGGCCTCAATCATATAAATGCATGTATACACAAAATAATGGACATAAAGAATCAAACAAATCAAAGATTACATTCATAGAAAGAGAATAATGCACACAAGAAGGAAAATAAGTGGTTATAGGATGTAACCACACCATTAGGCTCAAATCTCACTTGCTTGTGTTCTTAGCTCAAAAACATGGTCCACATATATATATATATATATATATATATATATATATATATATATATATATATATATTTCAAGCAAGTTCTATGAAAAGTTTTCACTCAAATCAATTGGTATGCCCTATAGATAGAAATCTTGAAAATTCATTATTTTGACTAAGCTTATTATGTATACATATGCAAAAATTAAGAGAATGCAAGTAAAAATCCTAAAATCCTAGAATGAAATGCAAAAGTGTTGGAATTAGAAACTTGTCACCCAAAATCACCGAGCGGTCGGACGACTTCCCCACACTTAAAAGTTTGCACCGTCCTCGGTGCATACAAAGGAGAGCTAGGTGGACGGGTTACTACAATTGATGAGCTCCTACAAAAGGTTGTGCGGATGACTTGTTTGTTGCCCCATTTAAAAGCTTTTCCTTTCTCCCTCCTTGGTGGCCAACCTAAAAGGATAGAAAAGGAAAGGAATATTAAGCCTATGACAAAGATATCAAAGCAAATAGAACATAGGCAGGGGTTAATGCCAAATAAGAGTAAGGTTCTCACTACATGTTAGCTACGCATGTAGGTGAGAAAACAATATAAGCTAATAGCATATTAACTAATACTTGATGCAAGAGGAAAATCGAAGCATGAAGAGCATATGGCACATCAAGTTCACATAAGAAGAAGTGGGTCATGAAAGACAATATGAGGTCATATCAATGCACAAAGACATAGGAGTCATACAAGATGAAGCATTGATTTAAAAGTTTCATCACCCAACAATATCAAACAAGTAAAGAGGCACCAAAATAATGCAAGAATTTCTCAATAATTAGGTGTAAGAATCCAACACCATTATTGAAATGACACTTAGAAAAAAAACTGAAAACATGCTATAGAAACAAAATGAAAATGGAGAGAGTAGAAGCATGCGAATGCAGTGAACAAAAGAAAATGGAAGATGAGAAAAAAAAACTCGTTTTTTTTTTTTTTTTTTTTTTTACCGACGCGTGCGCGTCATGCACGTTTATGCGTCGATGGGTATATTGGTCGAAGGACGCGTACGCGCCAGGTGCGCGCACGCGTGCGTCGAGTTAGGCCGGAGGCATAGTGTCGGCCCAAGTCTGGCACAACTCTCGGGTAAAAGTACCGGGGGTGCAGATTTTGCAATCGACGCGCGCGTGCACAGTGTGCGTGCGCGTGCATTGCCAATTTAAGATCATGTGCGCGTATGCGCCATGTGCGCGCACGCGTGCATAAACTTGTGCCTGAGGCCCAATGTTCGCACAGTGCAGGCCTAACTCTCGGGTTTTTGGCTCGAGGTGAATTTTTTGCATCCACGCGTACGCGTACAGTGCGCGTTCGCGTGGGTGGTCGAAAAATGCTCAGGTGCGCGTACGCGTTAGGTGCGCGCACGCGTGGATGGTGTTCTGTTTTTCAAAAAATATTTTTCTAAGTTCTTACACCAATCCAAGCCTTTCAATCCTCCAAACAGCTACCAGAACGCCCTAGAACCTTATTCAACATACTATACTACTAACTAAATTTGATAAAATAATAAAAACAAGAAATTAAACTAATTCTACCAATATTTCAAAAGATAAAAATGAAAATGAGAATCTACCTATAATGGCAACTCAATTCACTTATTAACAAACTAAAAGAGTATGGAAAGAGTTTACCATGGTGGGGTGTCTCCCACCTAGCACTTTTATTTATTGTCCTTAAGTTGGACTTATGGGGAGCTTCTTATCAAGGTGGCTTGTGCTTGTATTCATCTTGGAACTCCCACCAATGCTTGGTTCTCCATTGTGCCCCAAGATTTCTTATGGATTGAGCCAAGTGTTGATGGAGTTCTTCACAAGCTTGGGGCTCCCAAAGTTGATCCTCTTTTTGTAATCCGGGATCCCACACTTTGTTTTCACACCCGTTTTGAGGTTGATCATCATTATTAGTCCATCCGGGTGGTGAACAAGAAGAATTCTCTATGAAATGCCCAACAATCCTCCTAGACCCATCTATTTGAGCACTATTCCAACCTTTATATTCAACTCTTGAAGTATCAACCAAAATGAGCCTTGATTTGCAACGCCAACCACGAAACATCTTTCGCTTACGCTTCATCCCACAAAGCATCCTAAGTTGACCATCCGTTTCAAGCAAGCCATACTCAAGTGGGACAATAAAGCTAATAGAAATGAATTTTATCCACTCAAGTGAAGGAGTAGATGGCAACCTAGGCAAAGATGCTTCCAAAGATCTTGATAAAGCGTATTCCACTCCCATCCTTCTATTTCTAAGGACTTCCACCTCTTCACAAGATTTCTCTAATTCAATCCTTTGTTCATTAATACTATCTAAGCCTTTTCCCTTAATCAAACTATAAGTGGGAGGGTGAAAGAAGTTTACCTCCACAACATTTTCAAATGCACCGGGAGAAGGTTCTTCAAGTTCAAAGGATTCTCCACCACTAAGACTTGATGCTTGATCTTCATCACCAAGGGAACTCACTTCTTTCTCTATCCCATCCAAGTCTTCATATGGAATATGCCTTGGAAGGTGTGCACTTTCCTCCCTAGCATCAATTTTAATCATCTTGGAGGGGTTTTCTTCAACTCTATATTCCCATGGAGGCTCCGCATCTCCTAAGTCTTCTACCACTTCTTCCTTGTCTTCAACAATTAAAGCTTCCTCCAATTGTTCCAATACAAAGCAACTTCCTTCATTTCCCACCGGAGTTTCCAATCTCTCCTTCATGCAATGTTCTTCATTTGATTCTCCACATGTAGCCATGGGAGTTCCTTGAGTGTTCAAGCATTGGGAGGCTAATCGATTTGTTACCGCATCCAAGGCGGCCATGAAATTTTGCACATCCCTTTTCATCTCTTCTTGCCCTTGAACAAGAACACCAAGGGTTTCATCCACTAGAGATTGGGGTGGGTGGAAGGGTTCATCATTTTGGGGGAAGGGTTCATAGTAGGAAGGTGGTTCTTCTTGGTAGAGTTGTGGTGGTTCAATATTTTCCATTCTTTCCACTTGTTGCACAACACACTCCATGGTTGCTTGAAATTGATCCAATGCTTCCTTGAGATGATCCCTTGACTCTTGTTCCTCTTGGATAATATGATTAGGATCATGTGGCTCTTGGATCAATGGATATGAGTATTCTTCCATGGAATGTTGTGGTGGAAAGTAGTATTCATCTTGTGGTTGAAAATTTCCGTATATTGGAGGTGGTTCATCTTGGTAATAATATGGAGGGGGTGGCTCTTGAAAATGTTGATGTTGGAATGGTGGTAGCTCTATGTGTGGTTCATATGGCTCATATGGTTGTTGGTAGGATGGATATGGATTAGGGTCATATGAAGGTGGTTGGTGAAAAGAGGCTTGTGAGTATGGTTGAGAGTTATGTTGAGGATATGGTTCATAGGCATATGGTGGTGGTTCTTGAAAGTCACAAGGTGATTCACCATAGCCATTGGATTGATATGCATCATAGAATGGCTCTTCTTCATAGTGCATTGGTGGGGGTTGTTGCCATGAGGATTGATCATAAGCGTATGGCTCCTCCCACCTTTGAGTGTCCCATCCTTGATACACATTTTCATTATAGTCCTCATTACCTACAACATAATTGTAATCACACTCATAGCCAAAATGAGAATTCATGATAGTAAGAGAAAATAAGAAACAAAAAAAAACTAATAAGAAATAATGAAACAAAATACTAAGACTAGCAAAAAACTAACAAGCAATCTAAAAAGCAAGCTATTCATAATATTCACATATATACAATAACCAATAACATCACACCATTGCAATTCCCCGGCAACGGCGCCATTTTGACGATTAGATTTTTGATGGTATAGAATTTCACAAATGAATTCTCGTTGCAAGTATAGTTTCTAAACCAATCAATAACCCTTTCATACAAAAGATTGTTTGTCACAAGTAACAAACCCCTAAAATTTATAAACCGAAGTATTCAAACCTCGGGTCGTTCTCCCTAGGAATTACAATAGTGTCTTGTTATTGGTTATGAGTTATTTTGGGGTTTTGGATAAGAAGCATGAAAAGTAAATGGAAATGAAAATAAACTAACAACTATAAAAGGCTCTTGGCGAGGTATGAAAATTAGAAGTCCTATCCTAGTTATCCTTCTCAATTGTGATGAGAATTGTTTATTGCTACCACTTAGTTAACCCTTACTAAATAAAGGAAAGTCAAGTGGATGAATTGACTTAAGCCACAAGTCCTAGCCAACTCCCAAGGAAAGACTAGCTTTAGTGCACTCCAAACCAATTAGCAATCTCTCCAATCATCAATCAACAAAGGAATTAGATAACTCAAGTGTCACTAATTACTCTACCTAGGCCAAGAGGAACAAAATCTAACTAATAGCTATAAGAGACATTTCATCAAACACATAAAAGGCAATAAAAGTAAACAACATAAATTGCAAGAATTAAAGAGAGATCTAACTATAAAGGCAAGAGATCAATAATAGAAAGCAAAGAGGAACAATTATTATGAATTACCTCTTATTGAATTGAAAGAATGTAGAGGGAACAATACTAGATCTACAACAAAATGTAAGAACAACATAAAGGAAATTACAACAAAAGAGTAGAAGAAGATGAATCTAACAACAAAGAATTGAAATGTAGAAGTAGAAGAAAGCAAAGATTTAAAATCTAGATCTAAGAACTAAACCTAATCCTAATTCTAGAGAGAAGTGAGAGCTTCTCTCTCTAGAAAACTACTTCTAAACTAATCCTAATGTGTGTAATGAATGGGATCCCCTTTTCTCTTCAATCTTTGGCTTTAAATAGCATCTTTGGCGCCAAAGTTGGTTAGGATTGGGCCCCACAACCCTTCAGAATTCGTTGGCCACGTTTTCATTAAAAAATCATAAACCAACACCGACGCGTACGCGCACAGCACGCGTACGCGTCCATGGAGTGATTCGCAGGTGCGCGCAAGCGCCAGGTGCGCGCGCGCGTCCATGGGCGAGTTCAACTTCTTTGACTTTTCATGATTTCTCCACTTTGCATGCTTTCCCTCTTCACTCCTTTGATCCATTCCTAGCCCTTTTCAATCTGAAATCACTAACAAACATATCAAGGCATCTAGTGGAATCAAAGGGAGATTAAAACCATCAAATTAAGGGTCTAAAAGCATGTTTTCACATCTAAGCACAAATAAGGAGACAATCACAAAATCATGCTATTTCAATGGATAAATGAGGGTAAAAGGTTATAAAATCCCCTAAAATTAATACAAGATAAACCGTCAAAATGGGGTTTGTCAGCTGCCACATTCTCATTACAGATGGCAGATAAGTCAATAAAACAAGCTTATGGGTTGGTAGAGGACGTGTTAGTGAAGGTTGAAAGCCTTTACATCCCTGCTGATTTCATAATCTTAGACACTAGGAAGGAGGAGGATGAATTCATCATCCTTGGAAGACCCTTCCTAGCCACAGCAGGAGCTGTGATTGATTTTGACAGAGGAGAGCTAGTCCTTCAATTGAATGGGGACTACCTTGTGTTTAAAGCTCAAGGATATTCCTCTGCAACCATGGAGAGGAAGTATGAAAAGCTTCTCTCAATACACAGTCAAACAAAGCCCCCACAATCAAACTCTAAGTTTGGTGTTGGGAGTCCACAACATTGACCTGATCACCTGTGAAGCTCCATGAGAGCACACTGTCAAGCTAGTGACATTAAAGGAGCGCTTATTGGGAGGCAACCCAATTTTTTTATCTAATTTTATTTTCTATTTTATTGTTCTTTTATGTTTTCTTAGGTTCATGATCATGTGGAATCACAAAACAATTACTAAAATTAAAAACAGAATAAAAACAGCAGAAAAATAGCACACCCTAGAGGAAGAGCTTACAGGCGTTTGAACACCAGTAAGGAGCATCTGGCTGGCGTTCGACGCCAGAACAGAGCATGAATCTGGTGTTGAACACCAGAAACAAGCAACAATCTGGTGTTTAAACGCCAGGATTACACCTTGAGGAGAGCTGGCGTTAAACGCCAGAAACAAGCATGGAATTGGCATTCAACGCCGGAAACATACTGCAGACTGGCGTTGAACGCCCAAAACAAGCATAGAACTGGCATTTAATGCCATAAACAAGCATCAATCTGGCGTTAAACGCCAGGATTGCATGCAGAGGGCGTTTTACACGCCTAATTGGTGCATGGATGATAAATCCTTGACACCTTAGGATCTGTGGACCCCACAGGATCATCTCAGGATCTGTGGACCCCACAGAATCCCTACCTACCTCAATTTACCTTCTCTCTTCTTCACATAATCCAATAACACTCTTCCCCAAAAACCCTTCACCAATTACCTCAATCTCTCTTCCCCATCACCTCTTCACCACTTACAATCATCCACTCTTCCCTATAAACCCCACCTACCTTCAAATTCAAAATCTCTTTCCCACCCAAACCCACCCTAAATGGCCGAACCAATACCCTCTCCCTCCACTATATAAACCCCTCCATCCTTCTTCATTTTTCACGCAACACAGTCCTCTCTTCTCCCCCTTGGCCGAATTAACACCTCTTTCCCTTTCCTTCATATCTTCTTCTTCTTCTTCTTCTATTCTTTCTTCTCTTGCTCGAGGGCAAGCAATATTCTAAGTTTGGTGTGGTAAAAGCATAGAGTTTTTGTTTTTCCATAACCACTTATGGCACCTAAGACCGGAGAAACCTCTAGAAATGGGAAAGGAAAGACAAAAGCTTCCACCTCCGAGTCATGGGAGATGAAGAGATTCATCTCAAAAGCCCATCAAGACCACTTCTATGAAGTTGTGGCCAAGAAGAAGATGATCCCTGAGGTCCCTCTCAAGCTCAAAAAAATGAGTATCCGGAGATCTGACATGAGATTCAAAGAAGAGGTTGGAAAGTTTTGGCCAACCCCATTCAACAAGTCAGAATCTTAATGGTTCAAGAGTTCAATGCCAATGCATGGATCACTAGGAACCATGATTATGAACCCGGATCCAAAGAATTATCTTACAATGGTTCAGGGAAAATACTTAGATTTCAGTCCGGAAAATGTAAGGTTAGCGTTCAACTTGCCTATGATGCAAGAAAATGCACGCCTCTACACTAGAAGGGTCAACTTTGATCAAAGGTTGGACCAAGTCCTTATGGACATATGTGTTGAAGGAGCTCAACGGAAAAGAGACTTAAAAGGCAAGCTGGTTCAATTAAGAAGACTGGACCTAAAACCTGTGGCTAGAGGATGGTTGGAGTTCATCCAACGCTCCATCATCCCCACTAGCAACCGATCCAAAGTGACTGTGGTTCGGGCCATCATGATCCAGAGCATCATTATTGGAGAGGAAGTAGAAGTTCATGAAGTCATCTCTCTTGAATTCTACAAAATAGCCAAAAAGCCCTCTACCTTGGCAAGGCTTGCTTTTTCTCATCTCATTTGTCATCTATGCTACTCAGCTGGAGTTATCATAGAAGGAGACATCCTCATTGAAGAGGACAAGCCCATCACTAAGAAGAGGATGGAGCAAACAAGAGAGTCTATTCATGGATCTCAAGAAACGCATGATGAAGTTCATCATCAAGGAATCCCTGAGATGCCTCAAGGGATGCATTTTCCTCTAAATAACTATTGGGAACAACTCAACACTTCTCTAGAAGACTTGAGTTATAACATGGACCAACTAAGGGTGGAACATCAAGAGCACTACATCATTCTCCATGAGATTAGAGAAGATCAAAGAGCAATGAGGGAGGAGCAACAAAGGCAAGGAAGAGACATAGAAGAGCTCAAGGACATCATTGATCCTTCAAGAAGAAGATGCCACCATCACTAAGGTGGACTCATTTCTTAACTTCCTTGTTCTTATCTCTCTATTTTTCGGTTTTAAGCTTCATGTTTGTTTATGTTTTGTGTCTTTACTTCATGATCATTAGTATTTAGTAACTATGTCTTAAGGATATGAGTAATTCCATGAATCCTTCACCTCTCTTAAATGATAAAAATATTCCAATACAAAAGAACAAGAAGTACATGAGTTTCGAATTCATCCTTGAATTTAGTTTAATTATATTGATGTGGTGACAATACTTTTTGTTTTCTGAATGAATGCTTGAACAGTGCATATTTTCGATCTTTTTGTTTATGAATGTCAAAATTGTTGGCACTTGAAAGAATAATGAAAAAGAAAAATGTAGTTGATGATCTGAAAAATCATAAAATTGATTCTTGAAGCAAGAAAAAGCAGTGAAGAACACAAACTTGTGAAAAAAAAGAAAAAAGTGGCGAAAAAAATATAAAAGAAAAAGAAAAAGCAAGCAGAAAAAGCCAATAGCCCTTAAAACCAAAAGGCAAGGGTAAAAAGGATCCAAGGCTTTGAGCATCAGTGGATAGGAGGGCCCAAGGAAATAAAATCCAGGCCTAAGCGGCTAAATCAAGCTATCCCTAACCATGTGCTTGTGGCATGCAGGTCCAAGTGAAAAGCTTGAGACTGAGTGGTAAAAGTCGTGATCCAAAGTAAAAAGAGTGTGCTTAAGAGCTCTGGACACCTCTAACTGGGGACTTTAGCAAAGCTGAGTCACAATCTGAAAAGATTCACCCAGTCATGTGTCTGTGGCATTTATGTATTCGGTGGTAATACTGGAAAACAAAGTGCTTAGGGCCACATCCAAGACTCATAAAGTAGCTGTGTTCAAGAATCAACATACTTAACTAGGAGAATTAATAACACTATCTGAACTCTGAGTTCCTATAGATGCCAATCATTCTAAACTTCAAAGGATAAAGTCAGATGCCAAAACTGTTCAGAAGCAAAAAGCTACAAGTCCCGCTCATCAAATTAGAACTAATATTCATTGATATTTTGAGATTTATTGTATGTTTTCTTCTTTTTATCCTATTTGATTTTCAGTTTCTTGGGGACAAGCAACAATTTAAGTTTGGTGTTGTGATGAGCGGATAATTTATACGCTTTTTGGCATTGTTTTTAGGTAGTTTTTAGTAGGATCTAGCTACTTTTAGGGATGTTTTTATTAGTTTTTATGCAAAAATTCACATTTTTGGACTTTACTATGAGTTTGTGTGTTTTTCTGTGATTTCAGGTAATTTCTGGCTGAAATTGAGGGACCTGAGCAAAAATCTGATTCAGGCTGAAAAAGGACTGCTGATGCTGTTGGATTCTGACCTCCTTGCACTCGGAATGTATTTTCTGGAGCTACCGAACTCTAAATGGCGCACTCTCAACTGCATTGGAAAGTAGACATCCAGAGCTTTCCAGCAATATATAATGGTCCATACTTTGTTCGAGCTTAGATAACGCAAACTGGTATCCAACGCCAGTTCCATGCTGCATTCTGGAGTCAAACGCCAGAAACACGTCACAAACCAGAGTTAAACGCCAAAAACACGTTACAACTTGGTGTTTAACTCCAAGAGAAGCCTCTGCACATGTAAAGCTCAAGCTCAGCCCAAGCACACACCAAGTGGGTCCCGGAAGTGGATTTCTGCATCAATTACTTATTTCTGTAAACCCTAGTAACTAGTTTAGTATAAATAGAACTTTTTACTATTGTACTAGGTGTCTTTGACTATCTAGTCTTTTGACCATTCAGTCTTTTGATCATTCATGGGAGCTGGCCATTCGGCCATGCCTGGACCATCACTTATGTATTTTCAACGGTGGAGTTTCTACACACCATAGATTAAGGGTGTGGAGCTCTGCTGTACCTCGAGTTTTAATGAAATTACTACTATTTTCTATTCAATTCAGCTTATTCTTGTTCTAAGATATCTGTTGCACTTCAATTTGATGGATGTGATGATCTGTGACACTCATCATCATCCATGCTTATGAACGCGTGATTGACAACCACTTCCGTTCTACCTTAGACCGAGCGCATATCTCTTGGATTCCTTGATCAGAATCTCCGTGGTATAAGCTAGAACACTTTAACGGCCACTCTTGAGAATCCGGAAAGTCTAAACCTTGTCTGTGGTATTTCGAGTAGGATTCAAGGATTGAATGACTGTGATGAGCTTCAAACTCGCGATTGTTGGGCATGGTGATAAACGCAAAAGAATCAATGGATTCTATTCTGACATGATCGAGAACCGAAAGATGATTATCCGTGCTGTGACAGAGCATTTGGACCATTTTCACTGAGAGGATGGGATGTAGCCATTGACAACGGTGATGCCCTACATACAGCTTGCCATGGAAAGGAGTATGAAGGATTGAAGGAAGGCAGTAGGAAAGCAGAGACTCAACAGGGACTAAGCATCTCCATGCACTTATCTGAAATTCCCACCAATGAATTACATAAGTATTTCTATCTTTATTTTTTGCTTTATTTATTATTAATTTCGAAAACCATTATAACCATTTGAATCCGCCTAACTGAGATTTACAAGATGACCATAGCTTGCTTCATACCAACAATCTCCGTGGGATCGACCCTTACTCATGTAAGGTATTACTTGGACGACCCAATGCACTTGCTGGTTAGTTGTGCGAAGTTGTGACAAAGTATGATTCACGTTTGAGAGCGCTACCAAGTCTTTGGTGCCATTATTGATGATCACAATTTCGTGCACCATTTACCTTCTTGTGTGCATTGTTCTCTCTCTATGATTGTGACCTTTGATTTGTGTGACTCTATGTCTATTATTCCTTGTATACATGCATTTAAATGATTGAGGCCATCATTTCATTTAGCTCACTTACCCAAATAGCGTACCTTCCATCAACCATTGTTAGCCAATTTTGAGCTTATTTTAATCCCCTTTGTTCTCAATATTAGCACATTACAAGCCTTAAAGCGAAAAACGATAATTGTCCTTTATTTGGATCTTTGATTAGCTTAGGCTAGTGAGTGTGTTCATCATTCAAGTATGGGAGAACTTGGGACATTGGTTGGGAAAAGGTGTGTGTTGTATTTTTGTTGAAAATATTGGGAATTGGGTACGTACTCATGTGTTAATTAAATGAAAAACCATATGCATCGATGCTTTTGTGTATACTTTATTGCAAAAAGAAAAAAAAGAAATGAGAAATTAGAAAAGAAAAAAATATATAACAAAAGAAAAGAAGAAGAAAAAAATTAGAAAGAAAAGAAAAAGAAAAAGAAAAAAAAGAGAAATAGAAAGGGGACAAAAAGCTCCAAAGTAAAGTTCAATAAAGGCAATGCATATGAGTTGTGATCAAGAAAATAATGCATGAGTATGTGAAAAAGTGAAGAATGGGTAGTTAGGTTAGCTTTGAAATTGTATAGGATGTCATATAGGCTAGTTGGGAAGTTTAAGTTGATCAAAGATCCAAATCTCAAGCTCACTTGACCATATGCATCCTACCTTGACCCTAGCCCCATTACAACCCAAGAAAAGACCTCATGATATATGTATGCATGCATTGAATAATTGTTGATTGTTAGATGAAAAATAAATCCTAGAAAGCATGATTAGGGGAGAATTGAGTGAATCAACCCTAAACACTTGAGCGAATAGAGCTGATACACATTTGGTAAGGGTTTGATTGCTCAATTACATGTTTCACCATGATCATCCCTTCTCTTGCAAGTTTGTATAATCTTTAATAACTCAAGTCAATTGTAGATTGGCTTGGTTGTTAACACCCTTAGCCCTTACGCTTATATTGCTTTTCTTAGGAATTGATTTATTTTTGACCAAGTACTTGCATCCATTTAGGTACTTGCATTTGGATAATTTCATGTAAGTAGAGTGCATATAGTTTAGTTGTATTGAATAAATGATGATACCCTTCGTCTTTTTTTCTTGGTTAAGCATGAGGACATACTTGGTTTAAGTGTGGGGAGATTTGATGCACCACTATTTCGTGGTACATTTTGTGCTTAAATTAGGTGGATTTTACCCACTTTTCCCACATTTATTCAAGAAAATAGCATGGTTTCATAATTTTCTTCTAAATTGTGCTTAAGTGTAAAAACATGCATTTTAGGCCCTTAAATTATTAATTTTGATTTACCTTTGATTCCACTAGATGCCTTGATGTGTTTGTTAGTGATTCCAGGATCAAAAGGCTATAAATAGATCAAAGGAGTGAAAAGGAAACCATGCAAATTGGAGAAATCATGGAAAACCAAGGATTTGGGATGTACTCATCGATGCTCACACGTAGCAGATGCGCACGCATGGAAAGTGAAGTCACGTGGCGACGCGTATGCGTATATGACGCATATGCGTGGATAGAAAAAATGCCAAGTGACACGTACGTGTCGGTGCTCACATGTGACCCACTTAAAGTGAATCTGCTGGGGGCGATTTCTGGGCTTCCCAGACCCAAATCCAACTCACTTCTGATGCTATTAAAGGATCAAGGATTGAAGGGGATGAGGACTTTTTACTTTTTAGGGGGTTACCAAGAGTTAGTTACCAAGTACTCATAGTTTTAGTGGGAAAGTATTTTAGAGTTAGTTTCTAGAGAGAGAAACTCTCTCTTCTCTCTAGACTTAGGATTAGTATTAGGTTTAATTTTTCTCTTAGATCTAGGTTTAATTCATGCTTTGATTTACTTTTTCTTTACAATTTCTTGTTCCTCTACCTTTCCTCTCTCTAGTTTAGCATTTAATTCTTGTAATTCCTTACTTTGTTATTGATACACTCCTATTCCTTTTATTTTCTTTTAATGCAATTTGAGGTAATTCATGTTAATTGTGCCTTCTTTGATTGTTTTTATTAATTCTTTGCAATTAGTAGTTGTTATATCTCACTCTTGTTGTCATTTTACTACGCTTTCCTTTTATGTCTTCCAAGTGTTTGATTGAATGCTTGTAAGGATGCTAGAGTAGAATTTTCTCTTCTTGGCTTAGGTTGAGTAATTGGTGACTCTTGGGTTATCAAACTCCTTTGTTAATTGATAATTGTTGAAAGTTGCTATTCAATTTGAATTCCACTAAAGCTAGTTTTTCCTTAGGAGTTGACTAGGACTTGAGGAATCAAATTGACTATTTCCACTTGACTTTCCTTCATAGTTAGAGGTTAACTAAGTGGAGCAATAGACAACTCTCATCACAATTGATGATGATAATGAGGATAGGATTTCTAGTTCTCATACCTTGCCAAGAGCTTTCTTACCTATTAGTTTTATTCATGCCATTTACCTTTCTCGTCCTTTATCCAAAACCCCAAAATATACATCTCATAACTAATAGTAAGAACACTTCCCTGCAATTCCTTTGAGAGACGACCCGAGGTTTGAATACTTTGGTTATTAATTTTAGGGGTTTGTTACTTGTGATAACTAAATGTTTATATGAAAGGATTGTTTGTTGGTTTAGAAACTATACTTGCAATGAAGTTTCATTTGTGAAATTCTATACCACCAAAAATCTCTTCATCAGAAAGTTTTCAAAATTTGAAGGAGAAATCAAGTATAGCACTAGTATTAGTGTTACCTAAACCTAATGAAACATTCAAAGTTTACCGCAGTGCATTATTAAAGGGTTTAGGTTGCACGTTGATGAAACATCGAAATTTGGTGGCTTATGCCTCACGGCAACGGAGACCTCATGAAGTGAATTACCCGACGCATGGCGTGGACCTAGTGGCCGTTGTGTTTGCCTTGAAGGTTTGGAGGCATTACTTTTATAGAGTAAAGTTTAGGGTTTTCTCCAATCACAAGAGCTTGAAATACGTTTTTTATCAGAAGGAGTTGAATATGAGGCAGAGGAGATGGAATAGAATTCTTTAGATTGATTTTGGGTGTGAAGCAGAGCTTGCTCAACATGATGTTGGTGTCGGAGTGATTACAAGGCTTCGATGGTTTGGAAACCACCGACATTAAGGTACGGTTTAAGTTTCATTTAAATACCATGTAATGTGACATGAAGTCCTAGGCTAGATACCCCTAGAAATAAGATTGAATTGTGTAAATGGATGGAAATCGAAATGTTGGGGGTTGATAGATTGTTGAATTTGACTTGGTTTGTGATTGAAATTATAATGTAATGGAGTATGTGAAATTGAATGGTAAATTGATTGTTTATGATTTATGAGTTGAATTGATGAATTTTTTGGCCAGAGGATGTGAATTTTATGCCAAAGATCGTGAAAAGTAAGCTTTGTAAGTTGATGGAATGCATTGAATGTTTATGCATGAATTCGAGATGATAATTATATAATTGAGCATATGAAAATTTGCTAATGAATTGTTAGAATAGAGGAATTGATGAATTGAAACGTGAAAATGATGAATTATAGTTGCAATGTGTAAATTAAGTAGGCTTGAACTTGGTTGATAGCAAAGTAGTGATTTAGGACAGTTGGGAGGTATTAAATCAATGTAAAAACTGACATGACTTGTGAACATCTTGGAAATTGGTAATTTCTCTGTTTAGGTAAAAATGAATTTTTGGCCAACTTAGGTGGGCTGTAACTCGGTCTTCGGAGTTGAAAATTCAACAAAGGTAAAATTTTATGAAAATTTATTCAATGATTTTTCCAATGCTTCAAGAATGGTTTGAAAATGAGTTTTGTGTAAAAAGTTATAAAAGTTCAAAGTTTGGGTTGAAAAACTGAATTTTTGCAACTTATCAGCTTTTCAAAAATCCTACATTCGTGCGTACACAGAAGTGTCACACGACACGAGTAAATGGTTCTGTCCAGTACTCTTGCGTACGCGAGTGTGGTCTGCGTATGCGACAATGGCATTTTTTGAACTCATGCGTACATGGTATGCGAAATCGTGATTCACACACTTTCTTCACAACTCCGCACAGCTGACCAGCAAGTGCACTGGGTCGTCCAAGTAATACCTTACGTGAGTAAGGGTCGATCCCAGAGATTGTCGGTTTGAAGCAAGCTATGGTCATCTTGTAAATCTCAGTCAGACGGATTCAAATGGTTATAAATTTTTGATAATTAAAAGAGAAATAAAACATAAAATAGGATAGAGATACTTATGCAATTTATTGGTGAGAATTTCATATAAGCATATGGAGATGCTTTGTTCCTTTTGAATCCCTGCTTTCCTACTGCTTTCATCCAGTCATGCGTACTCTTTTCCATTGCAAGTTGTATGTTGGGGGATGATGAGCGGATAATTTGTACGCTTTTTGGCATTGTTTTTAGTATGTTTTTAGTAGTTTGAGTCGAGTTTTTAGTATATTTTTATTAGTTTTTAGTTAAAATTCACTTTTCTGGACTTTACTATGAGTTTGTGTGTTTTTCTGTGATTTCAGGTATTTTCTGGCTGAAATTGAGGGACCTGAGCAAAAATCTGATTCAGAGACTGAAAAGGACTGCAGATGCTGTTGGATTCTGACCTCCCTGCACTCGAAGTGGATTTTCTGGAGCTACAGAAGCCCAATTGGCGCGCTCTCAACGGCGTTGGAAAGTAGACATCCTGGGCTTTCCAGCAATATATGATAATCCATACTTTGGCCAAGATTTGATGGCCCAAACCGGCGTTCAAAGTCACCCTCAGAAATCCCAGCGTTAAACGCCGGAACTGGCACAAAAATGGGAGTTAAACGCCCAAACTGGCATAAAAGCTGGCGTTTAACTCCAAGAAGAGTCTCTACACGAAAATGCTTCAATGCTCAGCCCAAGCACACACTAAGTGGGCCCGGAAGTGGATTTTTATGTCATTTACTCATCTTTGTACACCTTAGGCTACTAGTTTCCTATAAGTAGGACCTTTTACTATTGTATTTTCATCTTTCAATCTTAGAATCTTTTGATCATGTTCTTATGATTGAACCCACTTTAGGAGGCTGGCCATTTGGCCATGCCTAGACCTTGTTCTTATGTATTTTCAACGGTGGAGTTTCTACACACCATAGATTAAGGTGTGGAGCTCTGCTGTACCTCGAGTATTAATGCAATTACTATTGTTCGTCTATTCAATTCCGCTTGATCTTTGTCCAAGATATCACTTGTTCTTCAACTTGATGAATGTGATGATCCGTGACACTCATCATCATTCTCACTTATGAACAAAGTGACTGACAACCACTTCTGTTCTACAAGCAACAAGGCTCTAGTGAATATCTCTTTGATTCCTGATACACGATGCATGGTTGATCGCCTGACAACCGAGTGCTCGCCTGACAACCGAGCCAACCATTCCGTGAGATCAGAATCTTCGTGGTATAGGCAAGAACTGATGGCGGCATTCAAGAGAATCCGGAAGGTCTAACCTTGTCTGTGGTATTCTGAGTAGGATTCAATGATTGAATGACTGTGACGTGCTTCAAACTCCTAGCAGGCGGGGCGTTAGTGACAGACGCAAAAGAATCACTGGATTCTATTCCGGCCTGACCGAGAACCGACAGATGGATAGCCGTGCCGTGACAGGGTGCGTTGAACATTTCCACTGAGAGGATGGGAGGTAGCCACTGACAACGGTGAAACCCTTGCATAAGCTTGCCATGGAAAGGAGTAAGAAGGATTGGATGAAGACAGTAGGAAAGCAGAGAGACGGAAGGGAAAGCATCTTCATACACTTATCTGAAGCTCTCACCAATGATATACATAAGTATCTCTATCTTTATCTTTATGTTTTATTCATCATCTATACCCATTTGAGTCTGCCTGACTAAGATTTACAAGGTGACCATAGCTTGCTTCATACCAACAATCTCCGTGGGATCGACCCTTACTCGCGTAAGGTTTATTACTTGGACGACCCAGTGCACTTGCTGGTTAGTTGTGCGAAGTTGTAGTGATCACGATTTCGCGCACCAAGTTTTTGGCGCCGTTGCCGGGGATTGTTTCGTGTATGGACAACTGACGGTTCATCTTGTTGCTTAGATTAGGTATTTTTTTCAGAGTTCTTAAGAATGAATTCTAGTGTTTCAAGGTGATGCTCTTATCATCACCAAGGCTGATTGATCCTCATCAATTTAGCTCTTGAATGCAATGTCCTGCTGAAGCCTGGCTAGCCATGTCTAATTCCTTTAGACTAAAGCTTTAGACTAACATTGCATGATTCCTGGAATTTTCATTAAGAATTTTGATACCTTTATTTTCTCTTCCACTTAATTTTCGAAAAATCCAAAAAAATTTACAAAATCATAAAAACCAAAAATATTTCTTGTTTAAGTCTAGTGTCTCATTTTAAGTTTGGTGTCAATTGCATGTTTCTGTTCTTCTTGCATTTTTCGAATTTATGCATGTGTCTTCATTAATCTTCAAGTTGTTCTTGATGATTTTCTTGTTTTGATCTTTGAATTCTATTGACTTGAGTGTTTATGTTTCTCATGTGCATTCTCATTTTGTTAGTGTCAATAGTATACAAACTGCTAAGTTTGGTGTCTTGCATGCATTGTTATTTGATTTTAGTTGCATTTTGATTATTCCTCATTATTAAAAATCCAAAAATATTTTTAATTTGTGTCTTTTCAAGTCAATAATACAGAGAATTGAAGATTCAGAACATACTGCAGTGGAATCACACAGAAAAAGCTGGGCATTCAAAAATGCCCAGTGAAGAAGACAGACTGGCGTTTAAACGCCAGCCAGGGTGCCTGGCTGGGCGTTTAACACCCAAAAGGGTAGAGTTTTGGGCGTTAAACGCCAGAATGTGCACCATTCTGGGCGTTTAACGCCAGGATGGCACAAGGGGGAGGATTTTGTTTTCAAAATCAATTTTTTTTCAAGTTTTCAAAGTTTTTCAAAATCAAATCATATCTTTTCAATCAAATGTTTTCAAAATCAATTTCTTTCCTTTTTCAAAGATACTTGCTATCAATTAATGATTTGATTCAACATTTCAAGTATGTTACCTTTTCTGTTGAGAAAGGTTTAATGTTTGAATCATATCTTTTCTTGTTAGGCAAGTCATTAATTTTTAAAATCAAATCTTTTTAAATTATTTTCAAAATCATATCTTTTCAATCATATCTTTTTAAAACCATAACTTTTCAATCATATCTTTTTAATCACATCTTTTTCAAAACAGTTTTTTCATATCTTTTTGATTTCTAATTTCAAAATCTTTTTCAAAAATTACTTGATTTCTTTCCCACTCTTGATTTTCGAAAATCAATTAAAGTTTTTCAAAAATGTTTTTCAAAATATCTCACTTGATTTTCGAAAATTTCTTCCTCTCTTCCCACATCCTTCTATTTATGGAGTACTACTCCTTCTCAATGCACAATTCGAACTCTATCTAATTAAGTTCGAACTCTTCTACCTCTTCTTTCTATTTTTCTGTTCCTCTGACACCTCAAGGAATCTCTATACTGTGACATAGAGGATTCCATATTTTCTTGTTCTCTTCTCTTTCTTATGAGCAGGAGCAAAGACAAAGGCATTCTTGTTGAAGCTGACCCTGAACCTGAAAGGACCTTGAAGCGAAAGCTAAGAGAAGCTAAGGCACAACTCTCTGTAGAGGACCTAACCGAATTCTTCAAAGAAGAAGAACACATGGCAGCCGAAAACAACAACAATGCCAACAATGCAAGGAAGGTGCTGGGTGACTTTACTGCACCTACTCCCGACTTCTATGGGAGAAGCATCTCTATCCCTGCCATTGGAGCAAACAACTTTGAGCTTAAGCCTCAATTAGTTTCTCTAATGCAACAGAATTGCAAGTTCCATGGACTTCCATTGGAAGATCCTCATCAGTTCTTAGCTGAATTCTTGCAAATCTGTGACACTGTCAAGACTAATGGGGTTGACCCTGAGGTCTACAGACTTATGCTATTCCCTTTTGCTGTAAGAGACAGAGCTAGGACATGGTTGGACTCACAACCTAAAGAAAGCCTGGACTCATGGAAAAAGCTAGTCAATGCCTTCTTGGCTAAGTTCTTTCCACCTCAAAAATTGAGTAAGCTTAGAGTGGAAGTCCAAACCTTCAAACAGAAGGATGGAGAATCCCTCTATGAAGCTTGGGAAAGATACAAACAATTGATCAGAAAATGTCCATCTGACATGCTTTCTGAATGGAGCATCATAGGTGTTTTCTATGATGGTCTCTCTGAACTATCCAAGATGTCTTTGGATAGCTCTGCTGGAGGATCTCTTCATCTGAAGAAGACGCCTACAGAAGCTCAAGAGCTAATTGAAATGGTTGCAAATAACCAATTCATGTACACTTCTGAAAGGAATCCTGTGAACAATGGGACAAGTCAGAAGAAAGGAGTTCTTGAGATTGATACTCTGAATGCCATTCTGGCTCAGAACAAGATATTGACTCAACAAGTCAATTTGATTTCTCAAAGTCTGTCTGGAATGTAAAATGCACCAAGCAGTACTAAGGATGCTTCATCTGAGGAAGAAGCCTATGATCCTGAGAACCCTTCAATGGAAGAGGTGAATTACCTAGGAGAACCCTATGGAAACACCTATAATTCTTCATGGAGAAATCACCCAAATTTCTCATGGAAGAATCAAGAGAGACCTCAACAAGGTTTCAACAACAATAATGGTGGAAGAAACAGGTTTAGCAATGGCAAGCCTTTTCCATCATCTTCTCAGCAACAGACAGAGAATTCTAAGCAGAACCCCTCTGACTTAGCAACCATGGTCTCTGATCTAATCAAAACCACTCAAAGTTTCATGACTGAAACAAGATCCTCCATTAGGAATTTGGAGGCACAAGTGGGACAGCTGAGCAAGAAAGTTACTAAACTCCCTCCAAGTACTCTTCCAAGCAACACAGAAGAAAATCCAAAAGGAGAGTGCAAGGCCATCAACATGGCCGAATTTGGAGAGGAAGGAGAGGAAGTAAACGCCACTGAGGAAGACCTCAGTGGGCGTGCACTGACCTCCACTGAGTTCCCAAATGAGGAATCATGGGAATCTGAGGCTCAAAATGAGACCATAGAGATTCCATTGGATTTACTTCTGCCATTCATGAGCTCTGATGAGTATTCTTCCTCCGAAGAGGATGAGTATGTCACTGGAGAGCAAGTTGCTAAATACCTTGGAGCAATCATGAAGCTAAATGACAAGTTATTTGAAAATGAGACTTGGGAGAATGAACCTCCTTTGCTCACCAAAGAACTGGATGACTTGTCTAGGCAGAAATTACCTCAAAAGAGACAAGATCCTGGGAAGTTTTCAATACCTTGTACCATAGGCACCATGACCTTCAAGAAGGCTCGTGTGACTTAGGGTCAAGTGTAAACCTCATGCCTCTCTCTGTAATGGAGAAGCTAGGGATCTTTGAGGTGCAAGCTGCAAGAATCTCACTAGAGATGGCAGACAATTCAAGAAAACAAGCTCATGGACTTGTAGAGGATGTTTTGGTGAAGATTGAAGACCACTACATCCCTGCTGATTTCATAGTCCTAGAGACTGGGAAGTGCATGGATGAAACCATCATCCTTGGCAGACCCTTCCTAGCCACAGCAAAGGCTGTGATTGATGTTGATGGAGGTGAACTGATCATTCAAGTGAATGAAGAATCCTTTGTGTATAAGGCTCAAGGATATCCCTCTGTCATCATGGAGAGGAAGCATGAAGAGCTTCTCTCAAATCAGAGTCAAAAAGAGCCCCCACAGTCAAACTCTAAGTTTGGTGTTGGGAGGCCACAACCAAACTCTAAGTTTGGTGTTGAACCCCCACATTCAAACTCCGAGTTTGGTGTTGGGAGGTTCCAACATTGCTCTGAGCATCTGTGAGGCTCCATGAGAGCCCACTGTCAAGCTACTGACATTAAAGAAGCGCTTGTTGAGAGGCAACCCAATGTTACATTTTATCTATTTTCTTTTGTTATTTTATGTTTTTTGTAGGTTGATGATCATGAGAAGTCACAAAATCAAGTGAAAAAGCAAAAACAGAATGAAAAATAGGAAGAAAAACAGCACACCCTGGAGGAAGAACTTACTGGCGTTTAAACGCCAGTAAGGCTAGCAGGTGGGCGTTTAACGCCCAGTCTGGCACCATTCTGGGCGTTTAACGCCAGAAAGGGGCACCAGACTGGCGTTAAACGCCAGAAAAGGGCAAGAACCTTGCGTTAAACGCTAGAAATGGGCACCAGCCCGGCGTTTAACGCCAGAATTGGCTCAAAACGTGATTTTGCATGCCATTTGGTGCAGGGATGACTTTTCCTTGACACCACAGGATCTGTGGACCCCACAGGATCACCACCTACCCCACCACTCTCTCTCTTCTTCACCCATCCACCAATCACCTCAACACCTCTTCCCCAAAAACCCTTCACCTATCAAATCCCATCTTTCTCTTCACCACTCACATCCATCCTTCATAAAACCCCACCTACCTCACCCTTCAAATTCAAACCACTTTCCCTCCCAAACCCACCCGTACATGACCGAACCATGGGCCCCCCTCTCCTATATATACCCTTCTTCACCCCTTCATTTTCACACAACCTAAACACCACTTCTCCCCCTCTTTGGCCGAACACGAAGCCACTCCCTTCTTCCTCATTTTTTCTTCTTCTATTGTCTTCTTTCTTCTTTTGCTCGAGGACGAGCAAACCTTTTAAGCTTGGTGTGGTAAAAGCATTGCTTTTTGTTTTTCCATAACCATTTATGACATCCAAGGCCGGAGAAACCTCTAGAAAGAGGAAAGGGAAGGCAAAAGCTTCCACCTCCGAGTCATGGGAGATGGAGAGATTCATCTCAAGGGTGCATCAAGACCACTTCTATGAAGTTGTGGCCATGAAGAAGGTGATCCATGAGGTCCCTTTCAAACTCAAAAAGGGTCAACTTTGATCAAAGGTTGGACCAAGTCCTCACAGACATTTGTGAAGAGGGCGCTCAATGGAAGAGAGATTCAAGAGAAAAGCCGGTTCAACTGAGAAGGCATGACCTCAAGCCCATCACTAAGAAAAGGATGGAGCAAACAAGAGACCCCACTCATCATGAAATCCCTGAGATACCTCAAGGGATGCACTTTCCTCCACAAGACTATTGGGAGCAACTAAACACCTCCCTAGGAGAATTGATTTCCAACATGGGACGACTAAGGGTGGAGCACCAAGAACATTCCATCCTCCTCCATGAAATTAGAGAAGATCAAAGAATCATGAGAGAGGAGCAACAAAGACAAGGAAGAGACATTGAGGAGCTCAAGCACTCCATAAGACCTTCAAGAGGAAGAACAAGCCGCCATCACTAAGGTGGACCCGTTCTTTAATCTCCTTGTCCTTTGTTTTTCTGTTTTTTGAATTTTAGTGCTTATGTGTATCCATGTTTGTGTCTTATGATCATTAGTGTCTTAGTGTCTATGCCTTAAAGTTATGAATGTCCTATGAATCCATCACCTTTCTTAAATGAAAACTGTTTTTATCACAAAAGAACAAGAAGTACAGGATTTCAAATTCATCTTTAAAACTAGCTTAATTAGTTTGATGTGGTGACAATACTTTTTGTTTTCTGAATGTATGCTTGAACAGTGCATATGTCTTTTGAGTTTGTTGTTCATGAATGTTAAAATTGTTGGCTCTTGAAAGAATGATGAAAAAGGAGACATGTTACTGAGGATCTGAAAAATCATAAAAATGATTTTTGAAGCAAGAAAAAGCAGTGAATACAAAAAAAAAGGAGAAAAAAAAAGAGAAGGAGAAAAACGAAAAAAAAAGAAAGAAAAAGAAAGAAATAAAGTTGTGATCCAAGGCAAAAAGAGTGTGCTTAAGAACCCTGGACACCTCTAATTGGGGACTCTAGCAAAGCTGAGTCACAATCTGAAAAGGTTCACCCAATTATGTGTCTGTGGCATGTATGTATCCGGTGGTAATACTGGAAGACAGAGTGCTTTGGGCCACGGCCAAGACTCAATAAGTAGCTGTGTTCAAGAATCATCATACTTAACTAGGAGAATCAATAACACTATCTGGATTCTGAGTTCCTAAAGAAGCCAATCATTCTGAATTTCAAAGGATAAAGTGAGATGCCAAAACTGTTCGGAGGCAAAAAGCTACTAGTCCCGCTCATCTAATTTGGAGCTAAGTTTCATTGATAATTTGGAGTCTATAGTATATTCTCTTCTTTTTATCTTATTTGATTTTCAGTTGCTTGAGGACAAGCAACAATTTAAGTTTGGTGTTGTGATGAGCGGATAATTTGTACGCTTTTTGGCATTGTTTTTAGTATGTTTTTAGTAGTTTGAGTCGAGTTTTTAGTATATTTTTATTAGTTTTTAGTTAAAATTCACTTTTCTGGACTTTACTATGAGTTTGTGTGTTTTTCTGTGATTTCAGGTATTTTCTGGCTGAAATTGAGGGACCTGAGCAAAAATCTGATTCAGAGACTGAAAAGGACTGCAGATGCTGTTGAATTCTGACCTCCCTGCACTCGAAGTGGATTTTCTGGAGCTACAAAAGCCCAATTGGCGCGCTCTCAACGGCGTTGGAAAGTAGACATCCTGGGCTTTCCAGCAATATATGATAGTCCATACTTTGCCTAAGATTTGATGGCCCAAACCGGCGTTCAAAGTCACCCTCAGAAATCCCAGCGTTAAACGCCGGAACTGGCACCAAAATGGGAGTTAAACGCCCAAACTGGCATAAAAGCTGGCGTTTAACTCCAAGAAGAGTCTCTACACGAAAATGCTTCAATGCTCAGCCCAAGCACACACCAAGTGGGCCCGGAAGTGGATTTTTATGTCATTTACTCATCTTTGTACACCTTAGGCTACTAGTTTCCTATAAGTAGGACCTTTTACTATTGTATTTTCATCTTTCAATCTTAGAATCTTTTGATCATGTTCTTATGATTGAACCCACTTTGGGAGGCTGGCCATTTGGCCATGCCTAGACCTTGTTCTTATGTATTTTCAACGGTGGAGTTTCTACACACCATAGATTAAGGTGTGGAGCTCTGCTGTACCTCGAGTATTAATGCAATTACTATTGTTCGTCTATTCAATTCCGCTTGATCTTTGTCCAAGATATCACTTGTTCTTCAACTTGATGAATGTGATGATCCGTGACACTCATCATCATTCTCACTTATGAACAAAGTGACTGACAACCACTTCTGTTCTACAAGCAACAAGGCTCTAGTGAATATCTCTTTGATTCCTGATACACGATGCATGGTTGATCGCCTGACAACCGAGTGCTCGCCTGACAACCGAGCCAACCATTCCGTGAGATCAGAATCTTCGTGGTATAGGCAAGAACTGATGGCGGCATTCAAGAGAATCCGGAAGGTCTAACCTTGTCTGTGGTATTCTGAGTAGGATTCAATGATTGAATGACTGTGACGTGCTTCAAACTCCTAGCAGGCGGGGCGTTAGTGACAGACGCAAAAGAATCACTGGATTCTATTCCGGCCTGACCGAGAACCGACAGATGGATAGCCGTGCCGTGACAGGGTGCGTTGAACATTTCCACTGAGAGGATGGGAGGTAGCCACTGACAACGGTGAAACCCTTGCATAAACTTGCCATGGAAAGGAGTAAGAAGGATTGGATGAAGACAGTAGGAAAGCAGAGAGATGGAAGGGAAAGCATCTTCCTACACTTATCTGAAGCTCTCACCAATGATATACATAAGTATCTCTATCTTTATCTTTATGTTTTATTCATCATCTATACCCATTTGAGTCTGCCTGACTAAGATTTACAAGGTGACCATAGCTTGCTTCATACCAACAATCTCCGTGGGATCGACCCTTACTCGCGTAAGGTTTATTACTTGGATGACCCAGTGCACTTGCTGGTTAGTTGTGTGAAGTTGTAGTGATCACGATTTCGCGCACCAGGGGATCACCGTTGTCAATGGCTATCGTCCGTCCTTTTAGTGAAAATGGTCTGGCTACGGGTTACGTAGGGCTAATCATCTGTCGGTTCTCACTTATGTTGGAATAAGATCCAATGATCCTTTTACGCACTATCACTGCACCCAACAGTCATGAGTTTGAAGCTCGTCACAGTCATCCCATCCCAGATCCTACTCGAAATACCACAGACAAGGTTTAGACTTTTCGGATCTCAAGAATGTTGCCAATTGATTCTAGCTTATACCACGAAGACTCTGATCTCACAGAAAGGAAGGCTCTATTGTCAGGAGAGGCAACCATGCGTCGTGGACCAGGAGGCCAAGAGATACACACTCAAGCTCTTGCAGATAGAACGGAGGTGGTTGTTAGGCACGCGTTCATAAGGGAGGATGATGATGAGTGTCACGGATCATCACATCCATCAGGTTGAAGTACGAGTGAATATCTTAGAACAAAAATAAGCGTGAATTAAATAGAAAAACAATAGTACTTTGCATTAATTCATGAGGAACAACAGAGCTCCACACCTTAATCTATGAGGTGTAGAAACTCCACCGTTGAAAATACATAAGTGATGAAGGTCCAGGCATGGCCGAATGGCCAGCCCCCTAAACGTGATCAAGAGATCAACAGTGATACAAAGATAGTCTCCAAAATGATCTAAAGATCTCCTGATCTATCCAAATACAATAGTAAAAGGTCCTATTTATAACGACTAGTAACCTAGGGTTTACAGAGATAAGTAAATGATGCATAAATCCACTTCCGGGACCCACTTGGTGTGTGCTTGGGCTGAGCATTAAAGCTTTCACGTGCATAGGCTTTTCTTGGGGTTAAACGCCAGCTCTGGTGCCTGTTTGGGTATTTAACTCCAGCTTTTATGCCAGTTCTGGCGTTTAACGGCAGAAAAGGGTAGAAAGTTGGCATTAAAATGCCAGTTTGCGTTATCAAAACTCGGGCAAAGTATGGACTATTATATATTGCTGGAAAGCCCAAGATGTCTACTTTCCAACGAATCTGAGAACGCGCCAATTGGGCTTCTATAGCTCCAGAAAATCATTTCGAGTGCAGGGAGGTCAGAATCCAACAACATCTGCAGTCCTTTTTCAGCCTCTGAATCAGATTTTTGCTCAGGTCCCTTAATTTCAGCAAGAAAATACTTGAAATCATAGAAAAACACACAAACTCATAGTAAAGTCCAGAAATGTGATTTTTTGCATAAAAATTAATAATTATATACTAAAAACTAACTAAATCGTACTAAAAACTACCTAAAAACAATGCCAAAAAGCGTATAAATTATCCGCTCATGACAACACCAAAACTAAATTCTTGCTTTTCCCCATGCAACTGAAAACAAAATAGAATAAAAAGAAGAGAATATACAATGAATTCCAAAATATCAATGAAGCTTAGCTCCAATTAGATGAGCGGGACTAGTAGCTTTTTGCTTCTGAACAATTTTGGCATCACACTTTATCCTTTGAAGTTCAGAATGATTGGTATATCTAGGAATTCAGAATTAAGATAGTGTTATTGATTCTCCTAGTGCAGTATGTTGATTCTTGAACACAGCTACTTTATGAGTCTTGGCCGTGACCTTAAGCACTTTGTTTTCCAGTATTACCACCGGATACATAAATGTCACAGACACATAACTGGGTGAACCTTTTCAGATTGTGACTCGGCTTTGCTAAAGTCCCTAGTTAGAGGTGTCCAGAGTTCTTAAGCACACTCTTTCTGCTTTGGATCTCGACTTTAACCACTCAGTCTCAAGCTTTTCACTTGGACCTTCATGACACAAGCACATGGTTAGGGACAGCTCGATTTAGTCGCTTAGGCCAGGATTTTATTCCTTTGGGCCCTCCTATCCATTAATGCTCAAAGCCTTGGATCCCTTTTACCCTTGCCTTTTGGTTTGAAGGGCTATTGGCTTTTTCTGCTTGCTTTTTCTTTTTCTTTCTTTTTCTTTTTCGCCATTTTTTTTCGTAAGCTTTGTTATTCACTGCTTTTTCTTCCTTCAAGGATCAATTTTATGATTTTTCAGATTATCAGTAACATTTCTCTTTTTTCATCATTCTTTCAAGAGCCAACAATTTTAACATTCATAAAATTCACAATCCAAATTATGCACTGTTCAAGCATTCATTCAGAAAACAAAAAGTATTGCCACCACATCAAAATAATCAAACTAATTTCAAGATAAATTTCGAAATTCAAGTACTTCTTGTTCTTTTGTAATTAGGCACCTTTTTCATTTAAGAAAGGTGAAGGATTCATAGGATATTCATAGCCTTAAGACACAGATACTAGACACTAATGATCATGTAATGAAGACACAAACATAGATAACACATAAAGCATAAAAATTGAAAAACAAAAAGATAAGAACAGGGAAATCAAAGAACGGGTCCACCTTAGTGATGGCAGCTAGTTCTTCCTCTTGAAGATCCAATGGAATGCTTGAGATCCTCTATGTCTCTTTCATGCCTTTGTTGCTCTTCCCTCATGGCTATTTGATCCTCTCTAATTTCATGGAGAATAATGGAGTGCTCTTGGTGCTCCATCCTTAGTTGCTCCATATTGGAACTCAAATATCCCAAAGAGGTGTTGAGTTGCTCCCAATAGTTGTGTGGAGGAAAATGCATCCCTTGAGGCATCTCAAGGATTTCTTGATGAGGGACTTCCTCACGCTCTTGTTGAGGTCCATGAGTGGGCTCTTATATTTTCTCCATCCTCTTTTTAGTGATGGGCTTGTCCTCTTCAATGAGGATGTCTTCTCCTATGATAACTCCAACTAAATTGCATAGGTGACAGATGAGATGAAGAAAGGCTAACCTTGCCAAGGTGGAGGTTTTGTCAGCCACTTTGTAGAGTTCTAGAAATATGACCTCATGAACTTCTACTTCATCTCCAATCATGATTCTATGGATCATGATAGCCCGATCTACAGTCACTTCGGATTTGTTGCTAGTAGGAATGATGGAGCGTTGGATGAATTCCAACCATTCTCTAGCCACGGGTTTAAGATCATGCCTTCTCAATTGAACCGACTTGCCTTTGGAGTCTCTTTTCCACTAAGCTCCTTCCACACAGATGTCCATGAGGACTTGGTCCAACCTTTGATCAAAGTTGACCCTTCTAGTATAGGGGCATGCATCTTCTTGCATCATTGGCAAGTTGAACGCCAACCTTACATTTTCCGGACTGAAATCTAAGTATTTCCCCCGAACCATTGTAAGCCAATTCTTTGGGTTCGGGTTCACACCTTGGTCATGGTTTTTGGTGATCCATGCATTAGCATAGAACTCTTGAACCATTAAGATTCCGACTTGTTGAATGGGGTTGGTGAGAACTTCCCAACCTCTTTTTCGAATCTCATGTCGGATCTCTGGATACTCATTCCTTTTGAGCATGAAAGGGACCTCAGGGATCACCTTCTTCTCGGCCACAACTTCATAGAAGTGGTCTTGATGGACCTTTGAAATGAATCTCTCCATCTCCCATGACTCGGAGGTGGAAGCTTTTGCCTTCCCTTTCCTCTTTCTAGAGTTTTCTATGGCCTTAGGTGCCATAAATGGTTATGGAAACACAAAAAGCAATGCTTTTTCCACACCAAACTTAAAAGGTTTGCTCATCCTCGAGCAAAAGAAGAAAGAAGGACGAAAAAGAAGAAATGGAGGAGATGGAGAGTTGTGAGTGGTTCGGCCAAGGGGGAGAAGAAGTGTTTGTGATGTGTGAATTTGAAGGATGGATGAGGGGTTTATATAGGACTGGAAAGAGAGGGTAGGGTTCGTATATTAGGGGTTGGGTTTGGGAGGAAAAAGATTTGAATTTGAATGGTGAGGTGGGTGGGGTTTTTTGGGGGAGAGTGGGTCGAGGTGATTAGTGAAGAGGTGATGGGGAAGAGAAATGGAGATGATTGGTGAGGGGTATTTGGGGAAGGGTGTTATGGGAAGGTGTGAAGAAGAGAGAGAGTGAGTTAAGGTAGGTGGCGATCTTGTGGGGTCCACAGATCTTGAGGTGTCAAGGATTTCTCATCCCTGCACCGTTTTGGCATGTAAACGCCCCTTTTAGTGCCAATCATGGCGTTAAACGCCAAGTTGCTGCCCATTTTTGGCATTTAACGCCAGCTTTTCTTCCCTTTCTAGCGTTTAATGCCAGCTTGGTGCCCTTTTCCGGCGTTAAACGCCAGTCTGGTGCCATTTTCTGGCGTTTAACGCCCATAATGGTGCCATACTGGGCATTTAACGCCCATTCTGCTACCTTTACTAGCATTTAAACACCAGTAAGCTCATCCTCCAGGGTGTGCTTGACGTTAGGATTTTTGCCAGAAAAGAAGTTCATAAAAACAGTCGCGTTGTAGATATAGTCTCTAAACCGACAGAAATCCCTTCGTACAAACGTTTTGGTTGTCACAAGTAACAAACCCCTTTGAAAAATGTTAACCGAGTATTCAAACCTCGGGTCGTCTTCTCAAGGAACTGCAAGGGGGTATGTTCTTATTATTGGCTATAAGGGTTGTAATCGGGGTTTTGAAGATGAGAAGCAAGTGATTTAAATGACAATTAATTTAAATGGCGATTAAAAGCAATTAATAACTGTAAAAACAACTTTTGGCAAGGTAAGAGAAATTGGAAGTCCAACTTGGTGATCTCTCTCAATAATAATGAAAGTTATATCTAATTCCCACTTAGTCAACCTTTAAAGTAAAGGAAACTCAAGGGACTAATCAGTTGACCTTCAAATCCTATTTATTTCCTAAGAAAAGGTTGGGATTATTGAAGTTTAGTTCAATTAGCAAAGATAACGATTATCAATTATGCTGAGTTTGATAACTGTTGAGTTACTGATTTCTTAACCAAGACCAAAAGAGAGAAAGTAAATTACTGGAATAAAAATATCTTCAAATCGGAAACAATGATAATTAAAAGGGACAATCATAAACTGAAATACTTCAAATATCATTAATAATAATCTGTAACATGGAATAATTCATAACTTGAATCATAAAAGTAAATAATCAATTCAAAGCTGGAATAAATAAACATAGTGAAAGGTAATCTTAAAACAAAGGAATATAAAACCTGGATCGAGAGTCACTCTTAAAAACAAAGAGAAGTCCTAAATCCTAAGAGAGAGAGGAGAGAAACTCCCTCAAAACTAAACCTAAATCATTGAAAATAAAAATGCGAGCCCTCTTTGAATTGATGCATTCCCACACTTTATAACCTCTAGTCTATGCTGTCTATACTTGGATCTGGGCCAAAAAGGGCTTCAGAAATCGCTGGGCCGTATTCTGTAAATTTTGATTCGTGGCCTCTGTCACGCGTCTGCGTGGGTCAAGCGGTCGCGTCATTCAGAGCTTTTCCTTGCCACGCGGTCGCGTCAGTCACGCGTCCGCGTCGTATGCGTTCTGCTTAAGGCGCGCGGTCGCGTCAGTCATGCGGCCGCGTCGCTGCATCTTCGCTTCTAGCACGCGATCGCGTCGTCCATGCGGTCGCGTGGATACCAGTTTCCTTAAAGCTCCGTTTTGCCTTCTCCTTCCATTTTGTATGTTTCCTTTTTCATCCTTTAAGTCATTCTGCCTTAGAAAATCTGAAAGTACTCAACACACTAATCACGGCATCGAATGGAAATAAAGGTAATTAAAATAATTAATTTTAAAGCTTAGGAAACATGTTTTTCACATACATCACATAATAAGGAAGGGAAAGTAAAACCATGCAATTAATGTGAATAAGTAGGTGAAGGATTGTATAAATCACTCAAATTAAGCACAAAAGAACTCATGAAATATGGGTTTATCAGTGCTATTTTCAAATGCTGTTTTTTATTTTTGCTTTTGTTTTTGTGACTCCACATGATCATCAACCTAAAGAAAACATAAAATAACAATGGAAAATAGAAATTTAGCATAGATAAGTAAAAATTGGGTTGCCTCCCAACAAGCGCTTCCTTAATGTCAATAGCTTGACAGTGAGCTCTCATGGAGCCTCACAGATACTCAGAGCATGATGATGTCCTGTCAACACCAGACCTAGAGTTTGAATATGGGGGCTCTATTTGACTTTGTATTGAGAGAAGCTTTTCATGCTTCTTCTCCATGTGTACAGAAGGAGATCCTTGAGCCTTAAACACAAGGTAGTCCTCATTCACTTGAAGGACTAACTCTCCTCTGTCAACATCAATCACAGCTTTTGCTGTGGCTAGGAAGGATCTGCCAAGGATGATGGATTCATCCTTATTCTTCCTAGTGTCCAGGATTATGAAGTCAGCAGGGATGTAAAGGCCTTCAACCTTCACTAAAACATCCTCTACAAGTTTATAAGCATGTTTCAAGGATTTGTCTTTCATCTCTAGTGAGATTCTTCCAGCTTGTACCTCAAAGATTCCCAGTTTCTCCATTACAGAGAGTGGCATGAGGTTTATGCTTGACCCCAGGTCACACAGAGCTTTCTGAAAGGTCATAGTGCCTATGGTACAAGGTATTAAGAATTTTTCGGGATCCGGTTTCTTCTGAGGTAATGTCTGCCTAATCAAGTCATTTAGCTCATTGGTGAGCAAAGGGGGTTCATCCTCCCAAGTCTCATTACCAAATAACTTGGCATTCAACTTCATGATTGCTCCAAGGTACTTAGCAACTTGCTCTTCAGTAATATCTTCATCCTCTTCAGAGAAAGAATACTCATCAGAGCTCATGAATGGCAGAAGTAGGTTCAATGGAATCTCTATGGTCTCTGTATGAGCCTCAGATTCCCTTGGTTCCTCAAAAGGGAACTTCTTTTCAATCAGAGGACATCCCATGATGTTTTTCTCACTGGGAATCACGTCCTCCTCACTCTCTCCAGGTTCGGCCATGTTGGTCATGGTTATGGCCTTGCACTCTCTCTTGGGATTTTCTTCTGTATTGCTTGGGAGAGTGCTAGGAGGTGTTTCAGTAACCTTTTTACTCAGCTGACCCACTTGTGCCTCCAAATTTCTAATGGAGGATCTTGTTTCATTTATGAAATTTAGTGTGGTCTTAGATAGACAGAGACTATGGTTGCTAAGCCAGAACGACCCTGTTCAGAGTTCTCTGTCTGTTGCTGAGAAGATGATGAAAAAGGCTTGCTATTGCTAAACCTATTTCTTCCACCATTATTGTTGTTGAAGCCTTGTTAAGGTTTCTGTTGGTCCTTCCATGAGAGATTTGGATGATTTCTCCATGAAGGATTATAGGTGTTTTCATAGGGTTATCCCATGTAATTCACCTCTTCCATTGCAGGGTTCTCAGGATCATAAGCTTCTTCTTCAGAAGATGCTTCTTTATTACAGCTGGATGCAGCTTGCAATCTAGTCAGATTCTGAGAAATCATATTGACTTGTTGAGTCAATAATTGTTCTGAGCCAATATAGCATTTAGAGTATCAATCTCAAGAACTCCTTTCTTCTGAGTTGTCCTATTGTTCACAGGATTTCTTTCAGAAGTGTACATGAACTGGTTATTTGCAACCATTTCAATGAGTTCTTGGGCTTTTGCAGGCATTTTCTTCAGATGAATAGATCCGCCTGCAGAATGGTCCAATGACATCTTGGATAACTTAGACAGACCATCATATAAGATACCTATGATGCTCCATTCTGAAAGCATGTCAGAAGGACACCTTCTGATCAATTACTTGTATCTTTCCCAAGCTTCATAGAGGGATTCACCTTCCTTCTATTTGAAGGTTTGAACTTCCACTCTAAGCTTACTCATCTTTTGAGGTGGAAAGAATTTAGCTAAGAAGGTATTGACCAACTTTTCCTAAGAGTTCAGGCTGTCTCTAGGTTATGAGTTCAACCATATACTAGCTCTGTCTCTTACAGCAAAAGGAAAAAGCATAAGTCTGTAGACCTCAGGATAAACTCCATTGGTCTTAACAGTGTCACAGATTTGCAAAAATTCAGCCAAAAAATGATGAGGATCTTCCAATGGAAGTCCATGAAACTTGTAATTCTGTTGCATCAGAGAAACTAATTGAGGCTTAAGCTCAAAGTTGTTTGCTCCAATGGTAGGAATAGAGATTCTTCTCCCATAGAAGTCAGGAGTAGGTGCAGTAAAGTCACCAAGCACCTTCCTTGCATTGTTGTTGTTGGGTTCGGCCATGGCTGTTTTGTCTGCTTCCTTTTCAAGTCCTCTTCAGATTATTGTGCTTTAACTGCTCTTAGCTTCTTCTTCAGAGTCCTTTTTGGTTCAGGATCAGCTTCAACAAGAATGCCTTTATCTTTGTTCCTGCTCATATGAAAGAGAAGAAAACAAAGAAGGTTTTGAATCCTCTATGTCACAGTATAGAGATTCTTTGATGTGTCAGAGGAAAAGAAGAATAGAAGGATGAGGTAGAGAGAAGAATTCAAACTTATAGAGAGGGAGGGGGTCCGAATTATTAAAGGAGGATAACTGTTAGTGATTAAATAGAAAGAGATGGGAGAGAGAGAATTTTTGAAAATTTTTAAATACAATAAAATTAGAGTTTAAAACAATTAGTTAATTAAAAAGATTTTTGAAAAAGTTGTTAATGGTTTTCGAAAATTGGAGAGAGAAAAGTAGTTAAGTGGTTTTGAAAAAGATAAGAAATAGTAAGTTTTGAAAGGATAAGAAGTTAGAAAAATATTTTGAAATTAAAATAAAAGAGATATGATTTAAAAAGATATGATTTAAAAAGATGTGTTTGAAAAGATATGATTGAAGAAAATTTGATTTTTTTTTTTGTAAAAAGATATGATGGAAAAGATATGGTTGAAAAAGATTTTTTTGAAAAAGATTTGATTTTTAAAATTGATGACTTGACTAACAAGAAACTAAAAGATATGATTCTAGAATTCAAAGATTGAACCTTTCTTAGCAAGAAAGTAACAAACTTGAAATTTTTGAATCAAGACACTAATTGTTAGCAAGGATTTTTGAAAATATTAAAAGAAAAATGGAAAAGATTTGATTTTGAAAAAGATGTGATTGATAAGAGAGGATATGAAAAAGATAAGATTTTGAAAAATTAGTTTTAAAACTTGAAAAATTGAAAAAAAAATTGAATTGAAAACAAAATTACCTCCTTGGTGTTATCCTGGCGTTAAACGCCCAGAATGGTATCCATTCTGGCGTTTAACGCCCACTTGGATACCTCCTTGGGCGTTAAATGCCTGGCTGGCGTTTAAACGCCAGAAATCCTTTCTTACTGGGCGTTTTGAACGCCCAGCTTTTTCTCTGTGATTCCTCTGCTGTATGTTTTGAATCTTCAATTCTCTGTATTGGTAATTAAAAGACAGATAAAACATAAAATTGGATAGAGATACTTATGTAATTCATTGGTAGGAATTTCAGATAAGCATATGGAGATGCTTTATTCCTTTTGAATCCCTGCTTTCCTACTGCTTTCATCCAGTCATGCGTACTCCTTTCCATGGCAAGCTGTATGTTGGGGGATCACCGTTGTCAATGGTTACCGTCCGTCCTCTCAGTAAAAATGGTCCGGCTACGGGTTACGTAGGGCTAATCATCTGTCGGTTCTCACTTGTGTTGGAATAAGATCCAATGATCCTTTTGCGCACTGTCACAGTGCCCAATAGTCATGAGTTTGATGCTCGTCACAGTCATCCCATCCCAGATCTTACTCGGAATACCACTGACAAGGTTTAGATTTTCAAGATCTCAAGAATGCTACCAATTGATTCTAGCTTATACCACAAAGACTCTGATCCTATGGAATGGAAGGCTCTGTTGTCAGGAGAGGCAACCATGCGTCGTGGACCAGGAGAACAAGAGATACACACTCAAGCTCTTGCAGATAGAACGGAGGTGGTTGTTAGGCACGCGTTCATAAGGGAGGATGATGATGAGTGTCACGGATCATCACATCCATCAGGTTGAAGTACGAGTGAATATCTTAGAACAAGAATAAGTGTGAATTGAATAGAAAAATAATAGTACTTTGCATTAATTCTTGAGGAACAGCAAAGCTCCACACCTTAATCTATGAGGTGTAGAAACTCCACCGTTGAAAATAAATAAGTGATGAAGGTCCAGGCATGGCCGAATGGCCAGCCCCCTAAACGTGATCAAGAGATCAACAGTGATACAAAGATAGTCTCCAAAATGATCTAAAGATCTCCCGATCTATCCAAATACAATAGTAAAAGGTCCTATTTATAATGACTAGTAACCTAGGGTTTACAAAGATAAGTAAATGATGCAGAAATCCACTTCTGGGGCCTACCTGGTGTGTGCTTGGGCTGAGCATTGAAGCTTTCACGTGCATAGGCTTTTCTTGGAGTTAAACGCCAGCTCTAGTGCCAGTTTGGGCATTTAACTCCAGCTTTTATGCCAGTTCTGGCGTTTAACGCTAGAAAATAGTAGAAAATTGGCGTTAAAACGCCAGTTTACGTTATCAAAACTCGAGCAAAGTATGAGCTATTATATATTGCTGGAAACCCCAAGATGTATACTTTCCAAGGCAATTAAGAGAGAGCTAATTGGGCTTCTGTAGCTCCAGAAAATTCATTTCGAGTGCAGGGAGGTCAGAATCCAACAGCATCTGCAGTCCTTTTTCAGCCTCTGAATCAGATTTTTGCTCAGGCCTCTCAATTTCAGCCAGAAAATACCTAAAATCATAGAAAAACACACAAACTCATAGTAAAGTCCAGAAATGTAATTTTTGCATAAAAAATAATAATTATATACTAAAAACTAACTAAACCATACTAAAAACTACCTAAAAACAATGCCAAAAAGCATATAAATTATCCGCTCATCCATACACAGCGGTATCATGCGTACGCGGGCCCATTTCTGTTCAATATTCTCGCATACACGAAGGTGGTCCGCGTATGCAACATTGCCAAACTTTGAACTCTTGCGTACGCAGAAGGTGCTTGCATATACGACCACGCTGCTTTGCTGAAAAATAAAATTTTGAGTTTTCAACCATTCCTCTAACTTTCTAAACCTTTGTAAACCCTGTTATGAGTTTAGAGTCGGTATAATAGAGGGTGGAGGGGTTAGGAACGAGACCTAATGTGTCGAGACAGTAAATTGAAGAAAGATGGATTAAATGTAATAAGAATGATTATGATGTCGAGATGATGATGATGATTGATTATAATTAAGATATGATGAGGATGGTTATGATATTAAGAGATGGGGATGATTGATTATGAGTATGACTATGAATGAAGTGGAATAAGGTTGAGAATGAATTTTACAATCCGAAAAAATATAAAACTCATATTATCGACGAAAAAATTGTTGATTTTGTTTAAAATTTATCATCGGTTTGACAAGCCGTCGATTTTATTAGATTTTTGAAAAATCGACAGGTTTAAAAGCAACATGTCACGATGTCAATTTTGCCATTAATTTTAACAGTATTTGTTGTAGTGTTTGGCTTTACTTTGTTCTTTAGTTTAACAATTTCACGTACTTCCTTTATCTCTATTCGTTAAGGTTAATAATAAATATTTAATTAGTCAAAAAAAAACAATACTTATATAATTCTTCAAAGGCAAAATAAGTGAAATTCATCTCATACTAAATAACTTTTGGGAATATATAGCAGGAAACAACAAAACACTTATCCACATGCATAAATACCTGGCACAACTACAAACGTTGGAAGAACTAAACCAAAAATTTATTCTTAAAAGGTTTTGAAAATTAAATTATAGTCTATAAAATTATAACCTTAATCTATATTATTACATGTCATAGTAATATTGCATTAGATGTACATATCAACAAATATAAATAAACAAGTTCTCATATTTAAGCAAGAACACGTAATGCTGATATTCAACTGCACTTGTGGTGCACGAAATTGTGATCTCAATGGCGCCAACAACTTGGTATGCACAATTGTAATCTCAACTCTTTGTCACAACTTCGCACAACTAACCAGCAAGTACACTGGGTCGTCCAAATAATAAACCTTACGTGAGTAAGAGATGATCCCACGGAGATTGTCGGCTTGAAACAAGCTATGGTCACCTTGTAAATCTCAGTCAGGCGGATTGAAATGGTTATGGAGTTTTGATAATTAAAAGATAAATAAACATAAAATAAAGATAGAGATACTTATGTAATTCATTGGTGAGAATTTCATATAAGTGTATGGAGATGCCTCATTCCTTTTGAATCTCTGCTTTCCTATTGCCTTCTTCCAATCCTTCATACTCTTTTATAGGGCAAGCTGTATGTTGGGTGTCACCGATGTCAATGGCTACTTCTCGTCCTCTCAGTGAAAATGGTCCTCTACGGTTTCTGTACGGCTAATCAACTGTTGGATTTTTTGTCTCGGATGAAAAATACCATGCACAGATATCATATGGCTAATCAGTTATTAGTTCTCAATTGTGTAGGAATAGGATTTACTATCATTTTGCGTCTGTCACCACTCCCTACAGTCACGAGTTTGAAGCTCGTCACAGTCATCCCATCCCAGATCCTACTCGAAATACCACAAACAAGATTTAGACTTTCTGGATCTCAATAATGCTGCCAATGGATTCTAGCCTATACCACACAGATTCTAATCTCGGATTCAGATGCCCCATTGTCAGAGGGGAGTCGATGTGAATCATTGATTAGAGACCCAAGAGATATACATTCAAGCTTGTTTTTATATAGAACGAAAGTGGTTGTCAATCATGTGTTCATAAGTGAGAATGGTGATGAGTGTCACATAATCATCACATTCATCATGTTCTTGTGTGCGAATGAATATCTTAGAATAAGAATAAGCATGAATTAAATAGAGGAACCATAGTACTTTGCATTAATACTCAAGGAACAGCAGAGCTCCACACCTTAATCTATGGTGTGTAGAAACTCCACCGTTGAAAATACATAAGTGATGAAGGTCCAGACATGGCCGAATGGCCATGCCTCCTAAATAACATGAAACAATCGAAAAAGAGTTCAAAGACCTGATCCCAAGATCAAGGATGATCAAAAGATGATCAAAAGAGATAATCCCCGTTGTCTAATATAATAGTAAAAAGTTCTATTTATACTAAATTAGTTACTAGGATTTACAGAAATAAGTAAATGATGCAGAAATCCACTTTCGGGCCCACTTGTTGTGTGCTTGTGCTGAGCATTGCAGTTTTCACATGTAGAGGCTTTCTTTGGAGTTAAACGCCAGTTTGTAACTTGTTTCTGGCATTTGACTCTGGCTTGTAACTTGTTTCTGGCGTTGAACGCCAGTTTGCGTCATTTAAACTCGAGCAAAGTATGGACTATTATATATTGCTGAAAGCCCTGGATGTCTAATTTTCAACGCAGTTGAGTGCGCGCCATTTGAGTTTCTGTAGCTCCAAAAATTCTATTTTGAGTGCAGGGAGATCAGAATCCAACAGTATCAGCAGTCCTTTTTCAGCCTCTGAATCAAATTTTTGCTCAGGTCCCTCAATTTCTGCCAGAAAATATCTGAAATCATAGAAAAATACACAAACTCATAGTAAAGTCCAGAAATGTGAATTTTGCTTAAAAACTAATAAAAATATACTAAAAAGTAGCTAGATACTACTAAAAACTATGTAAAAACAATCCCAAAAAACATATAAATTATCCGCTCATCACAACACCAAACTTAAATTGTTGCTTGTGCCCAAGAAACTGAAAACAAAATAGGATAAAAAGAAGAGAATATACAATGAATCTCACAATATCAATGAAACTTAGTCCCAATTAGATGAGCGGGGCTAGTAGCTTTTTGCTTCTGAACAATTTTGGCATCTCACTTTATCCTTTGAAATTCATAAAGATTGGCATCTATAGGAACTCAAAATTTTAGATAGTGTTATTGATTCTCCTAGTTCAGCATGTTGATTCTTGAGCACAGTTACTTTATGAGTCTTGGTCGTGGCCCTAAGCACTTTGTTTTCCATTATTACCACCGGATACATAAATGCCACAGATGTAACACCCTAACCACCAAAGCTCACGCTTCCGGCTGTGTAACTCTGATAGCTCGGACATTACGACGACACTTATATTATTTAATACTAAAATATGAGCCTGTTTAAAAACTTTAAACCGCAATACCATTCCCAAAAACACTTTCGCCATACAACGTACGTCCATACATACCATACAACTTACAGAAACTCATAAAGAGTACATCCATATATATATACATACATATATATAAATAATATTACAAACATTATCCAGTACAATTCCTATCCCTCTCACAGAATATATCAAGATAAAGGCGAGGGTACAAAAATAATAATCTAAAGCAATACAGAGCATCTCAATAACAAATAATTAAACTCTTCATAACTTCTGCGCCCAAATCCTGAAAGGGGAAAATGTAGGGGGTGAGAACATCATCCTCGAAAGGGTTCTCAGTAGAGGGTTTTTGGGAATTACTGTAATAGGATACATGAAGATAAACCGTACCAGTGATTAATAACCATCTTATGCCTCTTTTAAAAAACAACAGTTTACAATGAAAGTAAAGTCAGAAATCTTTTCTGAAAGAGGAACTGTTCAATTCTCAAAACATCAAAGAATTTCAAAAAGGTTTATCTATACTGAACCAAAATAACCTTTCATATCTTATTCCAAACCAGAACCACAAAACCGAAATCATCCATCGGTCCATCTCATTCAACCACGGCCCTAGGCCCAAACAATCCAACCACAACCAATCCACCACAATCCAACAGAGTTCAGATGCAAACACAAGTAGGAAGATGCAAACACAAACAAACAGTTATTGCAAGTAGAACAATTAGCAGTTAATCACATAGGCAAACCAAGTACAATATGAATACCCAAACAATGTCACATAGATGCATATGATGCATGCCTGTCCCTAGTGGCTGATGATATCATCTGTCGGTTATATAGCCAACCCGACACGTCCTGGTAGCTAACCATGGACAGAAACACCCATCGCGGAGCAAGTAAGTTTGAGCTACAACCCCCTTGCTACTACCCGCTCAACCCAGAGCCAGTGGAATAACCACTACTGCGGCTACTACCCAGGCGGGTGTTTAACAGCTCAACCTGGAGCGAGTGGATTCACCACTACTACCGCTACTACCCAGGCGTTACAGTCTCTGACCTGGAGCAAGTGGGACGAACCACAACCCTTACTACTACCCAGGTACCTCAAGCATATATTCATTCAGTCCAGCCATGGATCAACATCCATCTCAGCCATTCGGCTTAAATTCATAATTCATAGTCAGCCATACGGCCCATAACTCATTCGGCAATCAGTCATAAGTCAATATCATACACAGCCATTCCGGCTCACGGTTCAATCTAGAACCAGCCAACATTTATAATCATACACAGCCATTCCGGCCCATAACAAAACAGCACTTCCACACTCAACATCATCAAATTCATAAAACCGGCATTTAAGCCATAAATCATTTTTCTCAATCCATTTCACTTTGAAATTAAATTTCAACTCTTTTCAGCCTTGGCTTTAAAGATCTCATTTCTCAAATCATCTCAGGCTCATAAGCCAAATTTACTCAAAGTGAGTTCCTTTTTTAAAACAAAGCCACTCTCGGCATTCTCTTTCCAAAACTTCCAAAACCATGGAAAGTTAAAAATTCATTTTGGGAACATTCAAAATCACCCATCCAACAATGGGATTTTATAACAAAAGTTTCTTGCCAGAGTCCCAAGTCTTTAGGGAAGGTCAACTTATATAAATTCCTTAAAATTCATTGAAACTCTTAAAATCATAAATTCTCGGTTCAAGTAAATAAAACTGAATTTATTATGAAACCGATCATACAAAATCACAAGTTCCAACCCGGTCCAAAAATCAATTCATTTGAAACGGAACCGGTTTATTTGAATCAAACCACTTTCAGGTTTCTTTTTGGAACCCATTTTTCCAACTCTTCCAAAATGCCTCAAACTTGATTACTCAATCAAAAGTCTAGGTTCCTTTAAAAATCACTAAAACCTCCTTTTTATATTGAAATCAATATTAAAGCATCATTCTTTCCTTCAGTGATTCAAACGGTAAAAAAAATAGTTCAGTTCTAAATAAGCCGAACTCAACGTATAAGGTTCATCAAATAAATTAAGCTTGAAAACATAAATATCCTTTTAATAAATCAAGTAATACAATTTCTCAAATCCAACCCTTTATAAATAACCTTACAAACAATTGTAGGATTTTGAAGAAATTTCGGCAGCACCTCCCCTAAAACTTGGACTTTTGCCACCCGGTTCGGGTCCCAACTAAACCATTTCTCATTCCTTTTCAACAGCTCAAAACCAGAAATCAATTTAAAGCAAGCTAAATCCAACAATCGCCTCAGTGGCGTATCTCAAGGATACCATTTCAAAATCAACTCAATATCAATCGATATAACTCATTTCCAAAGCTTTAAAGAAACGGTTCAATAACAAATCATTTGTCCAAAACAAGATGAATTAAAATAAACCAGGCTGAATTCAAAAGCGCATTCGACTTTTCACATCATTGAAATAATTGACTCAATTCAAACCAATCCCCAACAGTTTAAACTCAGATTTCAAATCTTTAAAGAATCAACTTCAAACATTACAATTCACAAAGCCGCACAACAATTCAGCCAAACCAACATCCATAATCATTCGAGTCAATCAACTAATACATAAGGCAGATACAATCACCAAATACAACATATCTCACGTCAGTATCCATATGTAATAATTCCAATACATAAAACACAGTTTTTGAAAAGCGCCCCTACCTCAAAACGCAAATTCCATAACCCAAACGCGTCACAGGAACCTCCTCTCTTAAACCGGGATCACCAACAACCGCAACCTCGGCCCCAAGCTACTCCCGCGGTACCCACAGCAACACTAATCACAGCATATAATAATCAGGAATGACCCCGCGTTACCAAAACTCATTTATTAACCAAACTCAACAAGGTAACAACGCGAGGCTTTCGAAATAGAGATACTCACTAAATTAATGAAACGAAACAGCCGCAACTCCAAATCAACTCGACAGCGGCTCCGTTAATAAATTTTGAATAACGGCGGCGGCCCAAATTTCTGATAATAGCAGCTGTACAACCACGCAGTATCAACAATATTCCCGGAATTCAAAAGAACGGAAATCTCAATTAAAACCCTTACCTCAGTGTCAAAACTCGCAGAATTTACTGAACATGGCAGCCCCATCAACAGCGGCTTCATTAGCAACCACCATAGCATCCTGGCCCAAGCAGCGGCTTCCAAAGGCAGTGGCAGTGCGCTCACCCAGAACCCAAATGGAGCAACGGTAGGAGTGGCGGCCAAGGATTCCGGCGGCAGTGGCGGTGAACCAGAGCACCAGAAGCGGAGGGGATTCATCTTGCTTCCCTCTCTCACCTCCGTTCCACAGTAGTGACCTCCCACTGGCGGCAGCGGCGGACTACACCCCAGGGCGACGGCGACTGTTCAGACGGCAGTGACGACACATGGCTGTACGCGACGGCAGTGACGAGTCCCTTTCCGCGCGACGCCGTCTTCACGCCTCACTCTCTCTCGATCTCGTGCTCCCCTCTGGTCGCAATCCACGACGGCGATGGTGGCGCCGTTGGGAGACATAGAGGTAGTGGTGGTGACAAGGATGGAGCAACGAGCAGCGGCTCCGAGATCTCCAGCGACGGAATGGGGTGATGGGTGCCAGAACCGCGACTGGGCAGGGATGAACGGGGCAACTTCGACGGCGGCGCTCCTCACGTGCGGCAGTCTGGCGGTCACGGCGGCAGTACCCAGCCGGCGGCGCTAAGTCCTTCTCCCTCTCTATTCTGTTTTCGTTCCTTCATGGAAGAGAAACGCTGCTGCTGAGTTAGGAAAAGAAGGGTTTTGGCTGCAGCTGGGGAATGGGGAAGCAATGGGCTACCGGGTAGGATCTTAGGGTTTTATTTTGAAAATTAGGGTTAATGGCATTATGGTAATTTCACTCAAAAATAGGGATAATATAGTAATTGAAACCCAAATTAAATCCAACACTATTTGTACATAGAAAATACTATTTGTTCATCAATATCACAATTATTTTCAATAAAATGTCCAAATCAAATAATTAGAAATAATATACTTAATTTCTTCATTTTCCAAAATAGCAGAAATAATATTTAAAATATTACTTATCTAATCCAAATCATATAAAATCCTTATTATTTCATAACTATCAACCTTATACTTTAAATATAGAGAATAATCCAATAATTATAAAATTGGATAATAATTATAACTTATCTCAAGTTCAATAAATCAAAACTTGCCTTAATTATCCTTAATAAAATAATCTCTGAAATTAAGGCTATAAATAACTATATGATTTGAGACTTGATCGTAAAAAGACTTTTCAAAGATTCTGGGTCTTACATTCTACCCACCTTATAAAAATTTTCGCCCTCGAAAATTGATACAAAATGAAAGAAATTCCATAACAGTTCACCCTTGAACCCATTTAAGGAAGAAGCAAAAATATCTCAAAATATAATCATATATACGATTTTCAAATACTTTGATTGTCATAAGTATAAGGATGTAAAGGTAGGAGTGTGATTGCAAAGCAAACGTTTCAAGGTAGGCTCAATGTAAAAGATAACATGGGTCAATCATGTGGTAGACGGGCAAAGCATCAAAGGCTATAAAACAGGATGGAGTTAAAACGACGCGCTTAACCTCCGCACACTAATCTCATATCAACCTCAAAGTTTCAACTTTCCAATTCCATCAAGCACTTTACAAACCCCAATTTCGATCATTAGCCTGACAACCACAAATCCGTTCGCAAGGAACAAAACGTCCACAACTCATCCGTTGCACACCTACCGCTTCAACTTCCGTATACACATCACGTCTTAAAGAACTAATGTATCGCGTTACTACGTCTGCAAGTCGCACGTGATATCAAAATAATTCTCGAGTCTACTCAGAAGGATACAAGATTTAAAAAGGAGAGTCAAATGTCAAGGATAGTACTCAAAGATTTGAGAGAATGTATCCAATTCCAAATAAACAAGGGCACTCAAGCAATGAAGTTTGCTAGACTCAATTCAATTGACAACTTCAAGATAACCCTTGGATCAAGGCAATTCATTAGGATCAATAGGAAGGAGAATCAGCGCATTAGTTTGAAACAATTTCAAGATGAGTCGAAGAAATAAGAGGTTACAGAAAAGAATATCTCAGACCCAAGGCAAAGCTCACAGAACTCAAGAGCACAATTAGAAATACTCCCGAACACATTGTTCATAAAAGAATCGAAAACTTGCGGAAAAATCACTTCGCAGTTTAGAAGAAAGTCAAGTAATAAACATTCTTCAAGAGAGTAGCAAAAGCATAAACGTGGCTTTACTTCAATGCAATTTCATGTTGAAGCAGATTATGTAAAGCTTTAAAAACAAAATGCACACAAGTTTGGCTAAGAGCTAAAATATTTCCTCAAATATTTTAGAAAGGTAATTAGAAGCACAACTTAACCAAAAGCAATTCATAAAACTCAGAAGAAGAATCAAATGCTTGTTCAAAAATCATCAAAGTCCATATTCAAACAAGCGTGTATAACATTTATAGCAAGGACAAAAGAGGAGTTAAACTCTTTTTAGAAAAGAAATTCCGAGGTAAAAATTCGCTTACAATCTGGTGAAGGAAACAAGTAGTGTGTTACAAACGGACATGTTTCCACTAACCAAGGAAGCTTCTCAAAACTTCATTTAAAATAGCACATGTCAACTTTAAATCATCTTTGTCAAAATTGAACAATCGCTTCAATTTCAATCAAGCAACAGAAAAATAAATTCAGTTTAGAACCTTTTCAAAGAGAATTCAAAAGTTCAAAAAGTCCCAAACAAGAATCCAAAGTATACTTGAAATCACCATCTCAAAAGGATATTCGAGAAAATTAGGACGTACTTAAAAAGAGTCAAGCCATGCAAGAGAGGGTTTTAAATCAAGGTAGTTCAAACAAGATTCACTAGTCGTGAAACATCCAACAAGCTTCCAATTTACCCAAAAGAAAAGTCGTAGGAAAAGACAACTCAATCATTAGTAATTTCTCAAGGATAAATCTATGACTAAAAACTTTTGTAAAGATAATGAGAGGATATATAAATGATGCACTATTTTGAAACGAATCAAACTAACTCACATAAGAATGAGATTCACAAGATTGGAAAAACCAAGATCAATGGTAATGCTCACAAGATGTAAGAAATTAGTTAAAAACAAAGTCAAGTATGACATTCATCGAGATGATAGGTTTAACAAAGAATTTAGTCCGTTCATAAGAAGAAAGCTATGAGTCCAACATTTTCAAAAGAACAACAGTGGCATAAACCATGTAGTATGCTAAACCAGACTCAAATCAAAATGAATTAAGTGAAGTTTATCAAACAAAACTCGACCGGAATAAAAGCGAAAAATCCTTCCTTTCCAGAATTTCGGAAAATATCCAAATACATAATCAAATGAAGATGTGCATTGGAACTATAGTAAAATTACTAGAAAGTCAAATTGTAATTTAAGGTAAATGCAGTTCCATAAACCAGTAAAAACACAAGCGAGGTATTGGAAATAGATAGTTGCTAAGCGGTATGAGTAATCTTCAAAGTTTCATATATAGAAAAGTATATATCTAATCAACAGCAATTTATAAAATCTCAAAATTGGCTGTGATCACTGTCAAGTAAGAGAAAAACTGAATCAACAATTTCTCAAAGAATGAAATCAGAACCCGGAGTTAAAAGTCACAGCACATTAAGACAAGTTCAAGGCTATATCAAAGAATACTTGAATCAAGAAGGACTCAAATAGAGAAAGGTAGATACAACAAGGATTTTAACCAAGCATATGCACTTAAGATCAAACAAGAATGCATATGAATAGAAGAATGAAGTTGAAAAATCAAGCTACTTTTCAAAAGAACTAGCAACAAGAACTTCAAGTTAGAATATGAAAGAACAGGCCGACTCGAACAAAATTCAAGACACACAACTGAATAGCCTCGAGAAAAAGTTTCCAACGTTCCCAAAACCCGCGATTCGCTTTACTCAAAACTCGGATTTCATCTATGATAACCCATCAGTATTTTCACGTACATAATTCACTAGTATTAAGCCGGCCAAACTTAATATTAGGAGTTATGCAATGCAAGACTAACAGCGTTAAATCAATAGATCGTCATGTGCATAAAGCTCTAATTCTCGTCATTCGACAAGACCTAATACATGACAAACGCTCAGAGTATGCAATTGAAGCATAGTCAGTCCATTCCTCAGGCTCTACAGGAAGAACTGCTCTGATACCATAATGTAACACCCTAACCACCAAAGCTCACGCTTTCGGCTGCTGGTGCACGAAATTGCAATCACACTTTTGCAATCCCGCACAACTAACCAGCATGTGCACTGGGTCGTCCAAGTAATACCTTGCGTGAGCAAGGGTCGATCCCACGGAGATTGTCGGCTTGAAGCAAGCTATGGTTATCTTGTAAATCTTAGTCAGGATATCAGAAATTATCAGGATTGATTGTAAAAAGCAAAAGAACATGAAATCAGTACTTGTTCAGCAGTAATGGAGAATAGGTTGAGGCTTTGGAGATGCTCCATCTTCTGAATCTCTGCTTTCCTACTGTCTTCTTCATCAAACACGCAAGGCTCCTTCCATGGCAAGCTGTATGTAGGGTTTCACCGTTGTCAATGGCTACCTCCCATCCTCTCATTGGAAATGTTCAACGCACCCTGTCACGGCACGGCTATCCATCTGTCGGTTCTCAATCAGGCCGGAATAGAATCCAGTGATTCTTTTGCGTCTGTCACTAACGCCCCGCCTTCAGGAGTTTGAAGCTCGTAACAGTCATTCAATCATTGAATCCTACTCAGAATACCACAGACAAGGTTTAGACCTTCCGGATTCTCTTGAGTGCCGCCATCAGTTCTAGCTTATACCACGAAGATTCTGGTTAAGGAATCCAAGAGATATCTACTCAATCTAAGGTAGAACAGAGGTGGTTGTCAGGCACATGTTCATAGTTGAGAATGATGATGAGTGTCACGGATCATCACATTCATCCGGGTTAAGAACAAGTGATATCTTAGAATGAAAGCAAGCATGATTGAATAAGAAACAGTAGTAATTGCATTAATCCATCAAGACACAGCAGAGCTCCTCACCCCCAACCATGGGGTTTAGAGACTCATGCCGTGGAAAGTATACAATGAAATGTGTAAAAATGTCATGAGGTACAGATCCAATGTCAAAAGATCCTATTAATAGTAAACTAGTATCCTAAGGTTTATAGAAATGAGTAAATGACAGAAAAATCCACTTCCGGGCCCACTTGGTGTGTGCTTGGGCTGAACAATGAAGCATTTTCGTGTAGAGACCTTTTCTGGAGTTAAACGCCAGCTTTCATGCCAGTTTGGGCGTTTAACTCCAAGTTTTATGCCAGTTCCGGCGTTTAACGCTGGAATTTCTGAGGCCGAATTGCTACGCAGGTTTGGGCCATCAAATCTTGGACAAAGTATGGACTATCATATATTTCTGGAAAGCCCAGGATGTCTACTTTCCAACGCCGTTGAGAGCTCGCCAATTGGGCTTCTGTAGCTTCATAAAATCGACTTCGAATGCAGGGAGGTCAGAATCCAACAGCATCTGCAGTCCTTTTCAGTCTCTGAATCAGATTTTTGCTCAGAACCTTCAATTTCAGTCAGAAAATACCTGAAATCACAGAAAAACACACAAACTCATAGTAAAGTCCAGAAAAGTGAATTTTAACTAAAAACTAATGAAAATATACTAAAAACTAACTAAAAGATACTAAAAACATACTAAAAACAATGCCAAAAAGCGTATAAATTATCCGCTCATCACAACACCAAACTTAAATTGTTGCTTGTCCCCAAGCAACTGAAAATCAAATAAGATAAAAAGAAGAGAATATACTATAGACTCCAAATTATCAATGAAACTTAGCTCCAAATTAGATGAGCGGGACTAGTATCTTTTTGCCTCCGAACTGTTTTGGCATCTCACTCTATCCTCTGAAATTCAGAATGATTGGCTTCTTTAGGAACTCAGAATCCAGATAGTGTTATTGATTTTCCTAGTTAAGTATGATGATTCTTGAACACAGCTACTTTATGAGTCTTGGCTGTGGCCCAAAGCACTCTGTCTTCCAGTATTACCACCGGATACATACATGCCACAGACACATAATTGGGTGAACCTTTTCAGATTGTGACTCAGCTTTGCTAGAGTCCCCAATTAGAGGTGTCCAGGGTTCTTAAGCACACTCTTTTTGCTTTGGATCACAACTTTTATTTCTTTCTTTTTCTTTCTTTTTCTTTTTTTTTTCGAAATTTTTTTTTATGTATTCACTGCTTTTTCTTGCTTCAAGAATCATTTTTATGATTTTTCAGATCCTCAGTAACATGTCTCCTTTTTCATCATTCTTTCAAGAGCCAACAATTTTAACATTCATGAATAACAAATTCAAAAGACATATGCACTGTTCAAGCATACATTCAGAAAACAGAAAGTATTGTCACCACATCAAACCAATTAAGCTAGTTTCAAGGATAAATTTCAAAATCCTGTACTTCTTGTTCTTTTGTGATTAAAGCATTTTTCATTTAAGAGAGGTGATGGATTCATAGGACATTCATAGCTTTAAGGCATAATCTTTAAATTTTATTAATTATGAATTAAGAGCAAGACTTAAATATAGATATAAAATGAAACTAAAAATAGAAAACAAAAAACGCAAAAATAGGCTCCTAATGATAGAGGTTTTCACAGAGTTAGGACTCAACAACCTTGATTTTGAGAAGTGGATGCTCCCTCAGCTTGAGAGGAGAGCTTTTGGCGTTTCATATCTTGGAGTTCACGCCCCTGCTTCTCTTGTTCCTTCAGCAATTTGCAGAGCATGCAGTTCTGATTCTGCTGTTCTTCCTTAAGTTGCTCCATAGTCTCTTGCAACTTGTTGATAGATGCTTCTAGGCTGGCCCAGTAGCCAATTTCAGGAAATTCAGAGAGGAACTCCTGCGCCCTCCTTTTGATAGAGTTGTCTTGCAATTGTCCTTCTATTGACTTCTTGGTGATTGGGTGTTCAATGGGTATGAATTCATCTACTCCCATCTTCACCCCAGCCTCTTTACAGAGCAAGGAGATCAAGCTTGGATAAGCCAGTTTGGCTTCAGTGGAATTTTTATTTGCAATTGTGTAGATCTCACAAGCAATCACATGATGAACCTCCACTTCTTTTCCAAGCATAATGCAATGAATCATCACTGCTCTCTTGATGGTGACCTCAGAACGGTTGCTAGTGGGCTATATGGAACGCCCAATAAAGTCTAGCCAACCTCTTGCAATTGGTTTGAGGTCTCCCCTCTTGAGTTGGTTAGGGACGCCCTTAGAATTGGTTATCCACTTAGTTCCAGGGAGGCATATGTCCTCTAGAACTTGATCCAACCCTTTATCTACTCTCACCATCCTCCTATTAAAGGAGTCAGGATTATCTTGCAGTTGAGGTAACTTGAAGATTTCTCTTATTTTGTCCAGATGGAAGTACATAACTTTCTCTCTGACCATGGTTTTGTAGGTATGGTAAGCGGTTCCAATCATTCTCTGCTTATCTGTCAGCCACAGATTTGAGTAGAATTCCTGAACCATGTTCCTTCCAACCTTTGTCTCAGGATTGGTTAGAACTTCCCATCCTCTGTTTCGAATTTGCTCTTGGATCCCCGGATATTCATCTTCTTTCAGATCAAATTTTACTTCCGGGATCACTGACCTCAGACCCATTATTTTGTGATAATGGTCTTCATGTTCTTTGGTTAAGAACTTCTCTTGATTCCAAAGAGTCTTTGGATTATTCTCTTTCTTGCCTCTTAAATTGGTTTGTTTTCCTTTAGGAGCCATGATATTGATGAATCTTGGCTTAGTGATCACGGAAAAGCACACCAAACTTAGAGGTTTGCTTGTCCTCAAGCAAAAGAAAGGAAAGAAGAGAGAGAGAGGAAGAGGAAATTCGAATGGTGTGGTGAAAAGAGGGAGCCAAACGTGAATTTATAAGGTGGGGAGGGGAGTTTTCGAAAAAAAGAGAGATTTGAAAGGAGATTTGAGAAGATATGTAAAGAAATTGAGAAAAGGGTGAGTTTTTGAAGAAGATTTGGGATTAATTTGAAATAGATTTGAAGAATGGTTTTGATTTGTGAAGATTTGAAAGTGAATGATGAAAGGTTGAAGTGCATTTATGTAGAAGAGTATGGGTAAGAAAAGGAAAGTTTGAAAAAATCTGAGTTGAAAACAAAATTGTGGTCCCCCCACCTTTCTGGCGTTAAACGCCCAGAATGGCACCCATTCTGGCGTTTAACGCCCATTTGTTACCCCTTTTGGGCGTTTAACGCACAGCCAGGTGCCCTGGCTGGCGTTAAACGCCAGAAAACCTTTATCACTGGGCGTTTTTCCAAAACGCCCAGGATGCTGCACACCTGGCATTAAACGCCCAGAATGGTGCCCATTCTGGCGTTTAACGCCCAAAATGGTACCATTCCTGGCGTTAAACGCCCAGAATGGTACCCATTCTGGCGTTTAACGCCCAAAATGCCCCTTACTGGCGTTTTTTCGCCAGTAAGCTCATTTTCTCTACTTTTTGAGCTGAACCCTTCTGTAACTCTGTGAATTCCTTCATTTTTGATACTTGCCTCTGTAAGAACAAATCATATAACCTCCTAATGACTGGGTTGCCTCCCAGCAAGCGCTTCTTTACTGTCTTTAGCTGGACCTTCACTGAGAATCACTCAAGTCTCAGTTTTGAGCATTCCTGCTCAAAATTGCCTTCAAGATAATGCTTGATTCTCTGTCCGTTAACAATGAACTTTCTGTCAGAATCAATATCCTGAAGCTCAACATATCCATATGGTGACACTCCTGTGATCACATACGGACCCCTCCACCGGGATTTGAGTTTTCTTGGGAACAATTTGAGCCTGGAGTTAAAGAGCAGAACTTTTTGTCCTGGCTCAAAGACTCTGGTTGACAATTTCTTGTCATGCCACTTCTTTGCCTTTTCCTTATAAATTTTTGCATTTTCAAAGGCATTGAGTCTGAACTCCTCTAGCTCATTTAACTGGCGCAATCTTTTTTCACCAGCTAACTGAGCATCCATGTTTAGGAATCTGGTTGCCCAGTAGGCTTTATGTTCCAGTTCCACAGGCAAATGACAGGCCTTCCCATACACCAGTTGGTATGGAGAGGTTCCTATAGGAGTCTTGAATGCTGTTCTATATGCCCACAGAGCATCATCCAAGCTCTTTGCCCAATCCTTTCTTCGGGCTATCACAGTCCGTTCTAGGATTCTTTTTAGCTCTCTGTTAGAGACTTCAGCTTGCCCATTTGTCTGTGGATGATACGGAGTTGCCACTTTATGGCGGATTCCATATCTAACCATAGCAGAGTATAGCTGTTTGTTGCAGAAATGAGAGCCCCCATCACTGATTAGTACTCTGGGAACACCAAATCTGCTGAAGATGTGTTTCTGGAGGAATTTTAGCACGGTCTTGGTATCATTAGTGGGTGTAGCAATTGCTTCTACCCACTTAGATACATAGTCCACCGCCACCAGAATGTAAGTGTTTGAGTATGATGGTGGGAATGGCCCCATGAAGTCAATTCCCCATACATCAAACAATTCTATCTCTAATATCCCTTGTTGAGGCATGGCATATCCGTGAGGCAGGTTACCAGCTCTTTGGCAACTGTCACAATTACGCACAAACTCTCGGGAATCTTTATAGAGAGTAGGCCAGTAGAAGCCACACTGGAGGACTTTAGTGGCTGTTCGCTCACTTCCAAAATGTCCTCCATACTGTGATCCATGGCAATGCCATATGATCCTTTGTGCTTCTTCTCTGGGTACACATCTGCGGATCACTCCGTCAGCACATCTCTTAAAGAGATATGGTTCATCCCAGAGGTAGTACTTGGCATCTGAAATTAATTTCTTTCTTTGCACATTGCTGTACTCCTTGGGTATGAACCTCACAGCTTTATAGTTTGCCATATATGCAAACCATGGAGCTTCCTGAATGGCAAAGAGTTGCTCATCTGGGAAAGTCTCAGAGATCTCAGTAGAAGGGAGGGACGCCCCAGCTACTGGTTCTATTCGGGATAGATGATCAGCTACTTGGTTCTCTGTCCCTTTTCTGTCTCTTATTTCAATATCAAACTCTTGCAGAAGCAACACCCATCTGATAAGCCTGGGTTTTGAATCCTGCTTTGTGAGTAAGTATTTAAGAGCAGCATGGTCAGTGTACACAACCACCTTGGATCCTACTAGATAAGATCTAAACTTGTCAATGGCATAAACCACTGCAAGTAATTCTTTTTCTGTGGTTGTGTAATTCTTCTGTGCATCATTTAGAACACGGCTAGCATAATAAATGACATGCAGAAGTTTGTTATGCCTCTGTCCCAACACTGCACCAATGGCATGGTCACTGGCATCACACATTAATTCAAATGGCAATGTCCAATCTGGTGCAGAGATGACTGGTGCTGTGACCAGCTTAGCTTTCAGGGTCTCAAATGCCTGCAGACACTGTGTGTCAAACACAAATGGAGTGTCAGCAGCTAGCAGATTACTCAGAGGTTTTGCAATTTTCGAAAAATCCTTTATAAACCTTCTATAGAATCCTGCATGCCCCAGAAAGCTTCTGATTGCCTTAACATTGGTAGGTGGTGGTAATTTTTCAATTACCTCTACCTTTGCCTTATCCACCTCTATTCCCCTGCTTGAAATTTTATGCCCAAGGACAATTCCCTCAGTCACCATAAAGTGACATTTCTCCCAGTTTAAAACCAGGTTAGTCTCTTGGCATCTTTTCAGGACAAGTGATAGGTGGTTAAGACAGGAGCTGAATGAGTCTCCATATACTGAAAAGTCATCCATGAAGACTTCCAGAAATTTCTCTACCATATCTGAGAAGATAGAGAGCATGCACCTCTGAAAGGTTGCAGGTGCATTGCACAGACCAAAAGGCATCCTTCTGTAAGCAAACACGCCAGAAGGGCAAGTAAATGTTGTTTTCTCTTGGTCCTGAGGATCTACTGCAATTTGGTTGTAACCTGAATAGCCATCCAAAAAGCGGTAGTAATCATGACCAGCTAGTCTTTCTAGCATTTGGTCTATGAATGGTAAAGGGAAATGATCCTTTCTGGTGGCTGTATTGAGCCTTCTGTAGTCAATACACATGCGCCACCCTGTGACTGTTCTTGTAGGAACCAGTTCATTTTTTTCATTATGAACCACTGTCATGCCTCCCTTTTTGGGGACAACTTGGACAGGGCTCACCCAGGGGCTATCAGAAATAGGATAAATAATCCCAGCCTCTAGTAATTTAGTGACCTCTTTCTGCACCACCTCCTTCATGGCTGGATTTAGCCTCCTCTGTGGTTGGACCACTGGTTTGGCATTATCCTCCAACAGGATCTTGTGCATGCATCTAGCTGGGCTAATGCCCTTAAGATCACTTATGGACCACCCAAGAGCTGTCTTGTGTGTCCTTAGCACTTGAATCAGTGCTTCCTCTTCCTGTGGATTCAAAGCAGAGCTTATAATCACTGGAAAAGTGTCACCCTCTCCCAGAAATGCATACTTCAGGGATGGTGGTAGAGGTTTGAGTTCAGGTTTGGGAGGTTTATCCTCTTCCTGAGGAATTTTCGAAAATTCCTTTGCTTCCTCTAGTTCTTCTTGATCAGGTTGAGCATCCTTGAAGATGTCCTCAAGCTCTGATTCTAGGCTTTCAGCCATATTGATTTCTTCTACCAGAGAGTCAATAATGTCAGCGCCCATGCAGTCATTTGGTGTGTCTGGATACTGCATAGCTTTTACAACATTCAACTTGAACTCATCCTCATTGACTCTGAGGGTTACTTCCCCTCTTTGTACATCAATGAGAGTTCGTCCAGTTGCTAGGAAAGGTCTTCCTAGAATGAGAGTTGCACTCTTGTGCTCCTCCATTTCCAGCACCACAAAGTCAGTGGGAAAGGCAAAGGGCCCAACCTTGACAATCATGTCCTCTATTATGCCTGATGGGTGTTTAATGGAGCCATCAGCAAGTTGGAGGCATATCCTGGTTGGTTTGACTTCTCCAGCCAACCCAAGCTTTCTGATAGTGGATGCAGGTATTAGATTGATGCTTGCTCCAAGATCACATAGAGCTGTCTTGGTGCAAGCACCTTCTAATGTGCATGGTATCATAAAGCTTCCAGGGTCTTGAAGCTTTTCTGGTAAGCTTTTCAGAATGACTGCACTGCATTCTTCAGTGAGAAACACTTTTTCAGTTTCTCTCCAATCCTTTTTATGACTTAGGATCTCTTTCATGAACTTAGCATAAGAAGGTATTTGCTCAAGTGCCTCTGCAAACGGAATCTTTATTTCAAGAGTCCTTAGATAGTCTGCAAAGCGGGCAAATTGCTTATCCTGTTCCGCCTTACGGAGTTTCTGAGGATAAGGCATATTGGCTTGATATTCTTCAACCTTAGATGCTGCAGGTTTATGCCTTACAGAAGTGGTTGAAGAAGCCTTTTTAGAGGGATTACTGTCAGCACTCTCAGGTGTCTGATCCTCCCTTGGCGTCTGAATGCCAGGATTGGGTGGAAAATGGGCGTTTAACGCCAACTTTTCCCCCTTTTCTGGCGTTTGAACGCCAGAACTGGGCAAGGAATGGGCGTTTAACGCCAGCTTTCCTTCCCTTTCTGGCGTTTGAACGCCAATAACATTCCTCTCTGGGCTCTTACTGTCCTCAGAGGGATTTTGAACAGTGGTTTGGTTATCCTCTGTCAACTGTTCCTTGTTTGGCCTTTTGCTTTTTTGAGCAGTGTTATCCAGTGTCTTCCCACTCCTTAGTTGAACTGCTTGACATTTCTCTGTTATCTGTTTAGATATTTGCTGTTTTGCTTGATTCAACTGCAGTTCTATGCTCTTGTTAGCAACCTTAGTATCATGGAGCATTTCTTTAAATTCTGCTAACTGTTCAGTCATCAGGAGCAATTGTTGATTAAGCTCATTCATCTGTTCTTGAGGATTAGGATCAGTGACTACTGTCATAACTTCCTCTTTTGGAATGAACTCATTGCTAGAATATAAGTATTGGTTTCTAGCAACAGTGTCTATAAGCTCTTGAGCTTCTTCAATTGTCTTCCTCATGTGTATAGATCCACCAGCTGAGTGGTCTAAAGACATCTGAGCTTTTTCTGTGAGCCCATAGTAAAAGATGTCTAACTGCACCCACTCTGAAACATTTCAGAGGGGCATTTCTAAGCATACCTCTATACCTCTCCCAGGCATTATAAAGGGATTCATTATCCTCTTGTTTAAAGCCTTGGATGTCCAGCCTTAGCTGTGTCATCCTCTTTGGAGGGTAAAAATGATTCAGGAATTTGTCTGACAACTGCTTCCATGTCTTTATGCTTGCTGTAGGTTGGTTATTCAACCACCTTTTAGCTTGATCTTTTACAGCAAATGGAAACAGTAATAGTCTGTAGACATCCTGATCTACCTCTTTATCATGTACTGTGTCAGCAATTTGTAAGAACTGTGCCAGAAACTCAGTAGGTTCTTCCTGTGGAAGACCGGAATACTGGCAATTTTGCTGCACTATGATAATGAGTTGAGGATTTAGCTCAAAGCTGCTTGCTTTGATGGGAGGTGTACAGATGCTACTCCCATATGCAGCTGTAATGGGGTTAGCATATGACCCCAGAGTCCTTTTGGACTGGTCAATCCCTCTTAGGTCCATAATGGACAAAAGGGAAATGATAATGATTGCAAATAGATAAATTTTGTTTTTTTTTTTAATTAAATGAAAAAATTAAAATAAAATAAAAGGAAATAAAAAAAAAATTCGAAAATCAAAAAGAAAACAAGATCAAAGCAAATTGAGAACTGAATCAATTAGTTAATTAAAAAGATTTTGAAAACAGCAATTAAAAAGATATGATTGAAAAGTTTTATGAAAAAGATTTGATTGTTAAAAAGAGGAAAGAGAAAAACAACAAAAAGACACCAAACTTAAAATTTTTAGAAAATCAAACACTAATTTTCGAAAATTTTAAAGGAAAAACATAAAGAGGACACCAAACTTAGAATTTTTTTATGAATCAAAAAGGGACTAAGAACATGCAAAATCGAAAATTTTAAAGGAAAACAAAAGCATGTAATTGACACCAAACTTAGAATATGGAACTAGACTCAACTAAAAGACTCTAAACCAACAAAAATAAAACAGTCCTAATCTAAGCAACAAGATAAGCCGTCAGTTGTCCAAACTCGAACAATCCCCGGCAACGGCGCCAAAAACTTGGTGCACGAAATTGCAATCACACTTTTGCAATCCCGCACAACTAACCAGCAAGTGCACTGGGTCGTCCAAGTAATACCTTGCGTGAGCAAGGGTCGATCCCACGGAGATTGTCGGCTTAAAGCAAGCTATGGTTATCTTGTAAATCTTAGTCAGGATATCAGAAATTATCAGGATTGATTGTAAAAAGCAAAAGAACATGAAATCAGTACTTGTTCAGCAGTAATGGAGAATAGGTTGAGGCTTTGGAGATGCTCCATCTTCTGAATCTCTGCTTTCCTACTGTCTTCTTCATCAAACACGCAAGGCTCCTTCCATGGCAAGCTGTATGTAGGGTTTCACCGTTGTCAATGGCTACCTCCCATCCTCTCATTGGAAATGTTCAACGCACCCTGTCACGGCACGGCTATCCATCTGTCGGTTCTCAATCAGGCCGGAATAGAATCCAGTGATTCTTTTGCGTCTGTCACTAACGCCCCGCCTTCAGGAGTTGAAGCTCGTAACAGTCATTCAATCATTGAATCCTACTCAGAATACCACAGACAAGGTTTAGACCTTCCGGATTCTCTTGAGTGCCGCCATCAGTTCTAGCTTATACCACGAAGATTCTGGTTAAGGAATCCAAGAGATATCTACTCAATCTAAGGTAGAACAGAGGTGGTTGTCAGGCACATGTTCATAGTTGAGAATGATGATGAGTGTCACGGATCATCACATTCATCCGGGTTAAGAACAAGTGATATCTTAGAATGAAAGCAAGCATGATTGAATAAGAAACAGTAGTAATTGCATTAATCCATCAAGACACAGCAGAGCTCCTCACCCCCAACCATGGGGTTTAGAGACTCATGCCGTGGAAAGTATACAATGAAATGTGTAAAAATGTCATGAGGTACAGATCCAATGTCAAAAGATCCTATTAATAGTAAACTAGTATCCTAAGGTTTACAGAAATGAGTAAATGACAGAAAAATCCACTTCCGGGCCCACTTGGTGTGTGCTTGGGCTGAACAATGAAGCATTTTCGTGTAGAGACTTTTTCTGGAGTTAAACGCCAGCTTTCATGCCAGTTTGGGTGTAACGACCCAATTTCTGGTAAGTCATGATCATACTAGAAACTGAGCGCTACCAACTTGTTTTCCAAATTATTATCTATTATTTACTATATGAGCCTGATTCGTTGTTAAAAGCATAGTTATTTTGCGAGGTACTTTTTTTTTTAAAACAACATTTGGATTAACAAACAGTATCATTCATAATTAATTAACAACTAATAATATATAAAACAGTTACAAACAACCACACATAAACACATCACAAGTAGTTGACAACATTCGGTGATTCAGCCTTTATTAGAATATAGACTGTTAGTTAGAACACCCCTAGATATAGCTAGATAATAACTATATACATATATATACATACAACATCCCAGGTCCTGACCTGTTCAAGAGGTCCCTAAGCTGGCACCCAGGCTAGCCTAGACTCTATACTCACCTAGTCCCTCTAAACTACTAAAGCGAGGGAAAGTACGTTCTAAGTCTTCAAAACTTAAGTCAGGTGGAACATCATCAAAAGGTAGAACATCATTGTTACTCCTCTGCACGATCAGGCATTGCCATATGACGTCTCTCTGGTACCTCATCAAGTAGCCACACAACGGGAGTCTCGTACACAGGATTCAGGTTAAAGTGCGCATACAACGGGGTGCAGACGTTGGCTGGTCTCACAGTATATACATATACATAGATAAAGAGATTCACCCTAGACTCAGAAGACTATCTAGAGCAGAATCCTCTTCTTGCAAACGGTCATCAGCGAACTTCGGTAAGGTACTCTTACTTCCATCTGAAGGGGGAAGGGAGAGAGAAGGGGTAAGAACTGGGGAGTTCTTAGTAGGGCCGGGGTTATTAGTTACGTTCATTAATTCTATGTTGTTTAGCAGACTATTAGCAAAATACAAGGAAGCAGTAATTAGAAAATACAGATAAGTAGAAAAGATAGAGAAAACAGATAGCAGAACACAAACAGAAGAATACAAGAAAATAACACAAACACAGAGAATGGAATACAAACAAGGAAAGCATACATTCATACCACAATCATAACAAAGGAAATGCGCAACCAAGTATGATGCATGTCTGACCCTAGTGCAGGTAATGAGCTCATTTGTCGGTTACATACCCGCTCCCGACGTTACCCAGCAACCTTTGTCTAGATAAGGCTTTCCTGTTGGCAATAACCACTGCGAGCAACCTTTGTCTTGCAGGGTATCCACTGCAAGCAACCTTTTTCTTGCAGGGAGGCACTTATTAGCCAATATACGCCCAACACACTGTAAGCAACCTTTGTCTTACAGGTGCAACAACACACTCACTGTAAGCAACCTCTGTCTTGCAGGAGCAACAACACCCTCACTGTAAGCAACCTCTGTCTTACAGGAGCACATTCATCTTGATACCTCTGTAAGCAACCTTTGTCTTACAGCAAAGCATTATAGCAAGGTATCCCAGGAAAGCGTTCTCAGTGGTCGTACCACCATCTATCTGACTGCCTCTCTGCAGCAGATTCTTACATAATCATTCTTATTATCATCATTCATTATCATTCTCATTATTCGTCATCACGTTCACATTCTTATGCAATATCTCTTTCTTTCTCTGTTCAATCATACTATACAAACTTTACATCTTTCACTTTTACAATATCTTGGCTCAAACCATTTCTCTTTATCACATTACTCTTTTCTCTTTGTATCTCTTTATTCTGTTCTAGTTACTCTGTTCTCTGTATTTCTTTACTTTTCTCTTATTACTCTTTCTTCTGTATCCATATCACTCTTTTTCTCTTTATCTTTTTACTTTACTCTGATTACTCTCTTTCTCTGTATTCCTTTATTCTGCTCTGGTTACTCTGTTCTCTGTGTTTCTTTACTCTGCTTTGATTTCTCTGTTTAACGTATGTATTTAAAGCTTATGTAAATTTCGGTATGAATAGTTAGCTTGTCCCAAGTATAGGTTCATTAAGTCTATACTGAAACAGTTTAACTTTTCATATTATACCTAACCCTAGTCGCAACTCAAGGACTAACTATGTTGCCCTAGTTCGTTCACTAATGTCTGTCTGTTTTTCTGTCGTTAAAACTTTACAGACTTTTTCTTTGACTTTTATCTTTTCTTTAACTTTTATCTTTTCTTTATCTTTTCCTCACTAACATGTTATTACCACTCCCTAAGTGTTTTATGAAGGTAATTATGAGATTCTGCACTTAAAGTTGTCTTTCTAAAGCTTTTACAGAAAACTGCATTTTTTGCATTATTTTATTATTTTTATTAAAATATTATTTTTTAATTAAATATTATTATTTAATATTTTATTATTATTTATTATTTTACTATTAATTTTCGAAAATTAACTTACCTATTACCTTTTACTTTATAAATTCACTTTTTACCACCCGTAACTTTTAATATTTCTACTTTTACCACCCTAACTTTCAGAAATTACAAAACAACCCCTTAAACACCAAAAATTTTACTTCCTTGCCCTTTTTAAGATCTAAGGCCTGTTCTTCATTGTTCTTCATCACACTCAAAGTGTTCTTCATGTTCTTCATAAATTCTTCAAATTCTTTCTCTGTTTTTACCCGTTTTTCAGTCTTTTCAGCAACCGATTTTTACCATAATTCAAAATAAATTAGCAGCCACTAAAACCCCATCTTTTCTACATGATTTCAACACAAATTGACCCTCAATTTAAGCTTAGGGTTTCGTTTTCCCAGCTGCCCAAGAACATGAACTTTAAAGCTTAAATTTCATCAAATTTCATCAGAATTTCACCAAATTTTCACCAAGAATCAATCATATATGCAACCAATTTTTAGCACAACCAAATAATACAACATTCACACATCTCAAACACAAATAATCAAGATTAATTTCGTGACACCCTACCTGGTTTTGCTGCTCCTAATTCAGTTAGGCTTTCAGGTGGTCCTTTAGCACTTTTTCCTCCTAAATCACATCAAGAACAACTTTAAATCCAAAAACCCTCAACTAACCAAATCTCACTCAGCATGTTGGGAAGTGATATCTCACCTTAGACTTTCTGGAAAGTCACGTTTCTTGGCCCTCAAGTCAAGTTAAGCATGATTCCTAAGGAAAAACATCAAGAAAACACATGTTTTGCATGGTTTTCCTTGAAAACCGAATTGAAGAGGGAAAGGAACAGCCATCTCACCTTATTTCCAGCCTTGATAAGTCACATGGTTATGTAGAGGAAGAAGAGAGGATCATTTTGGTGAAATCGGAGTTTTGATTTGAGTTTTAGTTCAGAAGAAATCAAGCTTTGAAGATTTATGAACCAAGAACTTTCTCTCCTTTTTCTCTTGGTGATTTTCGGCCACAATGAGCAAATGAGGCAGCCTTGGGGGTTTTGGGGGTGTAGGGTGAGTTGTGATTGGTTGGCTTGGAGGTGGATTAAAATAATATTAAAATATCTCAGGTGTATAACTACTAAAACTAGGTGTATCGGAACACTTGCAAAAACATCTCTAAAAATTATTTTCTGAGCTACTAGCATAAATGACACTAGTAACATATTTATTATAAGAATAAGACATGAATAATGATGCCTTGGCATCGCCAAAGTCATCAGAGAGTGCTGGTGCTAAACTGCACCAGTAAACCGTAAACCTGGTTAAACCGATTTTCTGTTTTTAACAAAAATAGACCAGGTAACCTTATAATATCATTCAAGCATTTTATAATACTAATATAATGATAATATTATACTATTATCTCTCTCCTCTCATGAATCGAGTCCAGTTCGTCAAACTGAGACTATCTACGAAAAACTGGATCAAAACTCCTAACCGATACGGTTCAAAAACTATGTTCTTCGTGTCCGCGTTATCGAGCTTGCCTTGGAAAAGGTTCTGGCTTAAAGATGACATAATGATAATGAGGATTGAGATGCTTGATGATATAACAGAGGTGTTCCCATTACTGATCTTCCGGAGAAATCCGTACTTTCAGAAAAGATCTCAGGTACTCGGAAATTAGGGTTGTTACATTCTACCCTCCTAAAAGAAAATTTTGCCCTCAAAATTTCAGTTACCTGAGAATAGATGCGGGTAATTAGCTTTCATCTTATCTTCCAGTTCCCAAGTGTGCTCTTCTTCTCCCCTTTGTCCCCAAGCTACTTTGACTAAACGAACAGTTTTTCTTCTTAACTGCTTATCACTTCTTCCTACGATCTGAACTGGTGATGCTTGATATGTCAAATAATTTCATAACTGTACTGTTTCTGGTCGTAAAATGTGACTCTCTTCGGGAATATATTTCTTAAGTTGTGAGATATGAAAAACATCATAAAGGTTTGATAAATAAGGAGGAAGGACTTTTTGATAAGGTACTAGACCGACTCTTTTAAGTATTTGGAAAGGTTCTATGTATTGTGGGTTAAGCCTTTTAGTCTTAAGGGCTCTACCTATTCCAGTAATCGAAGTTACTTCTAGAAAGACATGATCTCCCTCACTAAACTCTAAGGGTCTACGTCTATTATCGGCATAGCTCTTTTGACGACTCTGTGCTGTCTGGATCTTCCGACGAATCTCCTTTATCTTCTCAGTAGTTTCTTACACTAAGTCTAGACCTAAGACACTAGCTTCTCCATCGTCATTCCAACACAATGGTGTCCGACATCTTTTTCCATAGAGAGCTTCATATGGTGCCATCCCGATACTTTGTTGGTAACTGTTGTTGTAGACGAACTCGACTAACGGCAAATATTTATCCCAACTACCTTGGTTATCCATCACACAAGATCTTAGCATGTCTTCCAATGTCTGGATTGTCCGCTCTGATTGTCCGTCTGTCTGAGGATGGTATGCTGTACTCATATGCAATTCTGTTCCTAAAGCTTTCTGGAAAGCTCCCCAAAATCTGGAAGTAAACCTCGGATCTCGGTCTGAAACAATTGATGAAGGTATTCCGTGCAATCGTACGATTTCTTGAATATATATCCGTGCCAGCCTTTCTAATGTATAGTCAACTCGAATCGGAAGGAAGTGCGCTGATTTTGTCAACCTGTCCACAATTACCCAAATGGCATCATGTCCTGTTGAAGTCCTTGGCAATCCCATAACAAAATCCATAGTGATCTGCTCCCATTTCCATTGTGGTATTTCTAAGGGTTGCAGGGTTCCTGACGGTTTCTGGTGTTCCACCTTCACCTTCCAGCAGGTTAAACATCTTGAGACATAATCAGCTACTTTTCTCTTTAAGCCCGGCCACCAGAACATTTGTTTCAAGTCTCAATACATCTTTGTCACTCCAGGGTGCATAGAAAGTCTGCTTCGATGAGCTTCTGTAAGAATCTTTTGTTGCAATTTTCCAGAGTTAGGCACACAAATTCTGTTCTTGTACCTCCATAGGCCACTACGATCCTATCTCATAGCTTCTTCAGCTCTTGCAAGCAATGGTGACATCCGGTACGGTGCTATAAAAATCGGTCCGGTTCCAGGTACTAGATCAATGCTGAATTTTATCTCTTGCTGAGGAAGAAAAACTCAGGTATGTCGTCCAAGAAAACATCAGGAAATTCTTTCACCATTTGGATTCGTTCTAAGCTTAATTCACTATCATTCGAGCTAGCCGCTAACAGAACGTACCCTTCACAATCACTCCCGCCTAAGGTAACTCTTACAGAATTCAGATATAAGGTGTGGGACAAAAATGGTTTAGTACATAGACTATTAGATGGAATAACAGCAGTTCTTTTAAAATAATCAAAGAAAACATGATACTTAGCTTACCAATCTAATCCTAAAATAACTTCTAAACCAGACGGAGATAAACAGATTAGATCGTGTATAAAAGTCCTGTTCCTAATAGCGAATGATACTTGCAGGCAGACTAAACTGGTCAAAGCATTTTGGGATGTAGGTGTATGGAAAATCAAGTAAAAATTCAATTTAAAGAAATATAATCCTAACTCGTGAGCAATAATTAGAGAAATAAAGAATGCGATGCACCCGAATCATATAGTACAGTTAGAAATCGATTCTTGACATAGCCTGACCTTGAATGAGGGTGTTCGATTGCACAACATTGTCAATAGTGATAGCAAACACTCGTCCTTGATGTTGAGTGCTAACTGGATTTCGAGTAAATCCCTTTGGACAATCCTTGGCAATATGTCCAAGTTCTCTACAAGCATAGCATTTAGGTGATCCAAACTGGCAAGACCTGTTATCATGCTCTTTTCTGCAATACTTACATGCAGTGTTTATGTAAGCCTGATGGGCTCGTTTACCATTACCTTGCCTTACTTTACCTCCATTCTTACCCATACGGCGATCAGTAATGTTACCAACTTGTAGGTTCTTACACTGTCGTATGCCACGTGCTTTAAAATGCACACTTCTCCCAGCTGTCTGATGATTGCTAAGACGCCTTGGTGGAAATCCTTGGCGACTCACTTTAACCACAGTCACTTTCTTAATACATTCTTCCACTAACTTGCTCTTGTTGACTAATTCGGCAAAATTTACGTATCTCCAGCGAAACTATTGAACTCATCAGATCATCACGAAGGCCTCCTTCAAACTTCAAGCACTTCCATTCTTCAAAGTTAGTAGGATCCCCTTGACAAATCTTAGAGAAACAACACAAGTCATCAAACTTACGGGCATACTCAGCAATAGTCATATCCCCTTATTTCAACTGCATAAGCTCCATCTTCCTTGGCATCACATGCTGCTCTCGGGAAATACTTCTTATAAAATTCATCCCTAAAGGTATCCCAAGGAATGTCATTTTCATTCTGTTGCAGTAGTCGCTGTATCCCCTGCCACCAATGCTCCGCTTCTCCTTCCAGCATATAAGTAGCGAACTCCACGTGTTGGCCTTCCGGAACATGTTGCGCTCGCAGTGATCGTTCGATACCTCGAAACCAGTTATCAGCGTCAGTCGCAACGAGTGTATTCTTGAACTTAGGCGGATTAACCTTCAGAAAGGTCGCAAGGGTCATAGGTTTTTCAGGATGCCCTAAGTTGTTCTCATCGTTTCCATTATCTTCTCCGTATTCATTCTTGTTCCCATTTCTCACTCCGAGACGTTCAACAGCCCTAGCCGCTGCTACTGCAGCCTCACGCACTGCCTCAGCCACAGCGTTCATGGTAGTCATAAACGTCTCCTGTTCCCTCTCGTAGTTAACATTAGGAATTCCTTCCCGTACGCCTCGTCTCCGTGAACCCATCGTGGTCCCGTTCACACCAAACAATCATTATTAAGGTGATCAGTCTTAACACTTCAAGTCAAGTGTGAACATTCCCAGAATGAAAACACAGAAACAATCATGCAACATATATCACTGGGATATCCTATACGCATGAGACACACAACAGAGTATGCGATGAAGCATAGTCAGTCCACTCCCCAGGCTCTACTGGGAACGAACTGCTCTGATACCAAATTGTAACGACCCAATTTCTGGTAAGTCATGATCATACTAGAAACTGAGCGCTACCAACTTGTTTTCCAAATTATTATCTATTATTTACTATATGAGCCTGATTCGTTGTTAAAAGCATAGTTATTTTGCGAGGTACTTTTTTTTTTAAAACAACATTTGGATTAACAAACAGTATCATTCATAATTAATTAACAACTAATAATATATAAAACAGTTACAAACAACCACACATAAACACATCACAAGTAGTTGACAACATTCGGTGATTCAGCCTTTATTAGAATATAGACTGTTAGTTAGAACACCCCTAGATATAGCTAGATAATAACTATATACATATATATACATACAACATCCCAGGTCCTGACCTGTTCAAGAGGTCCCTAAGCTGGCACCCAGGCTAGCCTAGACTCTATACTCACCTAGTCCCTCTAAACTACTAAAGCGAGGGAAAGTACGTTCTAAGTCTTCAAAACTTAAGTCAGGTGGAACATCATCAAAAGGTAGAACATCATTTGTTACTCCTCTGCACGATCAGGCATTGCCATATGACGTCTCTCTGGTACCTCATCAAGTAGCCACACAACGGGAGTCTCGTACACAGGATTCAGGTTAAAGTGCGCATACAAACGGGGTGCAGACGTTGGCTGGTCTCACAGTATATACATATACATAGATAAAGAGATTCACCCTAGACTCAGAAGACTATCTAGAGCAGAATCCTCTTCTTGCAAACGGTCATCAGCGAACTTCGGTAAGGTACTCTTACTTCCATCTGAAGGGGGAAGGGAGAGAGAAGGGGTAAGAACTGGGGAGTTCTTAGTAGGGCCGGGGTTATTAGTTACGTTCATTAATTCTATGTTGTTTAGCAGACTATTAGCAAAATACAAGGAAGCAGTAATTAGAAAATACAGATAAGTAGAAAAGATAGAGAAAACAGATAGCAGAACACAAACAGAAGAATACAAGAAAATAACACAAACACAGAGAATGGAATACAAACAAGGAAAGCATACATTCATACCACAATCATAACAAAGGAAATGCGCAACCAAGTATGATGCATGTCTGACCCTAGTGCAGGTAATGAGCTCATTTGTTGGTTACATACCCGCTCCCGACGTTACCCAGCAACCTTTGTCTAGATAAGGCTTTCCTGTTGGCAATAACCACTGCGAGCAACCTTTGTCTTGCAGGGTATCCACTGCAAGCAACCTTTGTCTTGCAGGGAGGCACTTATTAGCCAATATACGCCCAACACACTGTAAGCAACCTTTGTCTTACAGGTGCAACAACACACTCACTGTAAGCAACCTCTGTCTTGCAGGAGCAACAACACCCTCACTGTAAGCAACCTCTGTCTTACAGGAGCACATTCATCTTGATACCTCTGTAAGCAACCTTTGTCTTACAGCAAAGCATTATAGCAAGGTATCCCAGGAAAGCATTCTCAGTGGTCGTACCACCATCTATCTGACTGCCTCTCTGCAGCAGATTCTTACATAATCATTCTTATTATCATCATTCATTATCATTCTCATTATTCGTCATCATGTTCACATTCTTATGCAATATCTCTTTCTTTCTCTGTTCAATCATACTATACAAACTTTACATCTTTCACTTTTACAATATCTTGGCTCAAACCATTTCTCTTTATCACATTACTTTTCTCTTTGTATCTCTTTATTCTGTTCTAGTTACTCTGTTCTCTGTATTTCTTTACTTTTCTCTTATTACTCTTTCTTCTGTATCCATATCACTCTTTTTCTCTTTATCTTTTTACTTTACTCTGATTACTCTCTTTCTCTGTATTCCTTTATTCTGCTCTGGTTACTCTGTTCTCTGTGTTTCTTTACTCTGCTTTGATTTCTCTGTTTAACGTATGTATTTAAAGCTTATGTAAATTTCGGTATGAATAGTTAGCTTGTCCCAAGTATAGGTTCATTAAGTCTATACTGAAACAGTTTAACTTTTCATATTATACCTAACCCTAGTCGCAACTCAAGGACTAACTATGTTGCCCTAGTTCGTTCACTAATGTCTGTCTGTTTTTCTGTCGTTAAAACTTTACAGATTTTTTCTTTGACTTTTATCTTTTCTTTAACTTTTATCTTTTCTTTATCTTTTCCTCACTAACATGTTATTACCACTCCCTAAGTGTTTTATGAAGGTAATTATGAGATTCTGCACTTAAAGTTGTCTTTCTAAAGCTTTTACAGAAAACTGCATTTTCTGCATTATTTTATTATTTTTATTAAAATATTATTTTTTAATTAAATATTATTATTTAATATTTTATTATTATTTATTATTTTACTATTAATTTTCGAAAATTAACTTACCTATTACCTTTTACTTTATAAATTCACTTTTTACCACCCGTAACTTTTAATATTTCTACTTTACCACCCTAACTTTCAGAAATTACAAAACAACCCCTTAAACACCAAAAATTTTACTTCCTTGCCCTTTTTAAGATCTAAGGCCTGTTCTTCATTGTTCTTCATCACACTCAAAGTGTTCTTCATGTTCTTCATAAATTCTTCAAATTCTTTCTCTGTTTTTACCCGTTTTTCAGTCTTTTCAGCAACCGATTTTTACCATAATTCAAAATAAATTAGCAGCCACTAAAACCCCATCTTTTCTACATGATTTCAACACAAATTGACCCTCAATTTAAGCTTAGGGTTTCGTTTTCCCAGCTGCCCAAGAACATGAACTTTAAAGCTTAAATTTCATCAAATTTCATCAGAATTTCACCAAATTTTCACCAAGAATCAATCATATATGCAACCAATTTTTAGCACAACCAAATAATACAACATTCACACATCTCAAACACAAATAATCAAGATTAATTTCGTGACACCCTACCTGGTTTTGCTGCTCCTAATTCAGTTAGGCTTTCAGGTGGTCCTTTAGCACTTTTTCCTCCTAAATCACATCAAGAACAACTTTAAATCCAAAAACCCTCAACTAACCAAATCTCACTCAGCATGTTGGGAAGTGATATCTCACCTTAGACTTTCTGGAAAGTCACGTTTCTTGGCCCTCAAGTCAAGTTAAGCATGATTCCTAAGGAAAAACATCAAGAAAACACATGTTTTGCATGGTTTTCCTTGAAAACCGAATTGAAGAGGGAAAGGAACAGCCATCTCACCTTATTTCCAGCCTTGATAAGTCACATGGTTATGTAGAGGAAGAAGAGAGGATCATTTTGGTGAAATCGGAGTTTTGATTTGAGTTTTAGTTCAGAAGAAATCAAGCTTTGAAGATTTATGAACCAAGAACTTTCTCTCCTTTTTCTCTTGGTGATTTTCGGCCACAATGAGCAAATGAGGCAGCCTTGGGGGTTTTGGGGGTGTAGGGTGAGTTGTGATTGGTTGGCTTGGAGGTGGATTAAAATAATATTAAAATATCTCAGGTGTATAACTACTAAAACTAGGTGTATCGGAACACTTGCAAAAACATCTCTAAAAATTATTTTCTGAGCTACTAGCATAAATGACACTAGTAACATATTTATTATAAGAATAAGACATGAATAATGATGCCTTGGCATCGCCAAAGTCATCAGAGAGTGCTGGTGCTAAACTGCACCAGTAAACCGTAAACCTGGTTAAACCGATTTTCTGTTTTTAACAAAAATAGACCAGGTAACCTTATAATATCATTCAAGCATTTTATAATACTAATATAATGATAATATTATACTAATATCTCTCTCCTCTCATGAATCGAGTCCAGTTCGTCAAACTGAGACTATCTACGAAAAACTGGATCAAAACTCCTAACCGATACGGTTCAAAAACTATGTTCTTCGTGTCCGCGTTATCGAGCTTGCCTTGGAAAAGGTTCTAGCTTAAAGATGACATAATGATAATGAGGATTGAGATGCTTGATGATATAACAGAGGTGTTCCCATTACTGATCTTCCGGAGAAATCCGTACTTTCAGAAAAGATCTCAGGTACTCGGAAATTAGGGTTGTTACATTGGGCGTTTAACTCCAAGTTTTATGCCAGTTCCGGCGTTTAACGCTGGAATTTCTAAGGCCGAATTGCTACGCAGGTTTGGGCCATCAAATCTTGGGCAAAGTATGGACTATCATATATTGCTGGAAAGCCCAGGATGTCTACTTTCCAACGCCGTTGAGAGCGCGCCAATTGGGCTTCTGTATCTCCAGAAAATCCACTTCGAGTGCAGGGAGGTCAGAATCCAACAGCATCTGCAGTCCTTTTCAGTCTCTGAATCAGATTTTTGCTCAGAACCTTCAATTTCAGTCAGAAAATACCTGAAATCACAGAAAAACACACAAACTCATAGTAAAGTCCAGAAAAGTGAATTTTAACTAAAAACTAATGAAAATATACTAAAAACTAACTAAAAGATACTAAAAACATACTAAAAACAATGCCAAAAATCGTATAAATTATCCGCTCATCAGCTGCGTAACTCTGATAGCTCGAACATTACGACGACACTTATATTATTTAATACTAAAATATGAGCCTGTTTAAAAACTTTAAACCGCAATACCATTCCCAAAAACACTTTCGCTATACAACGTACGTCCATACATACCATACAACTTACAGAAACTCATAAAGAGTACATCCATATATATATACATACATATATATAAATAATATTACAAACATTATCCAGTACAATTCCTATCCCTCTCACAGAATATATCAAGATAAAGGCGAGGGTACAAAAATAATAATCTAAAGCAATACAGAGCATCTCAATAACAAATAATTAAACTCTTCATAACTTCTGCGCCCAAATCCTGAAAGGGGAAAAATGTAGGGGGTGAGAACATCATCCTCGAAAGGGTTCTCAGTAGAGGGTTTTTGGGAATTACTGTAATAGGATACATGAAGATAAACCGTACCAGTGATTAATAACCATCTTATGCCTCTTTTCAAAAACAACAGTTTACAATGAAAGTAAAGTCAGAAATCTTTTCTGAAAGAGGAACTGTTCAATTCTCAAAACATCAAAGCATTTCAAAAAGGTTTATCTATACTGAACCAAAATAACCTTTCATATCTTATTCCAAACCAGAACCACAAAACCGAAATCAACCATCGGTCCATCTCATTCAACCACGGCCCTAGGCCCAAACAATCCAACCACAACCAATCCACCACAATTCAACAGAGTTCAGATGCAAACACAAGTAGGAAGATGCAAACACAAACAAACAGTTATTGCAAGTAGAACAATTAGCAATTAATCACATAGGCAAACCAAGTACAATATGCATACCCAAACAATGTCACATAGATGCATATGATGCATGCCTGTCCCTAGTGGCTGATGATATCATCTGTCGGTTATATAGCCAACCCGACACGTCCTGGTAGCTAACCATGGACAGAAACACCCATCGCGGAGCAAGTAAGTTTGAGCTACAACCCCCTTGCTACTACCCGCTCAACCCAGAGCCAGTGGAATAACCACTACTGCGGCTACTACCCAGGCGGGTGTTTAATAGCTCAACCTGGAGCGAGTGGATTCACCACTACTACCGCTACTACCCAGGCGTCACAGTCTCTGACCTGGAGCAAGTGGGACGAACCACAACCCTTACTACTACCCAGGTACCTCAAGCATATATTCATTCAGTCCAGCCATGGATCAACATCCATCTCAGCCATTCGGCTTAAATTCATAATTCATAGTCAGCCATACGGCCCATAACTCATTCGGCAATCAGTCATAAGTCAATATCATACACAGCCATTCTGGCTCACGGTTCAATCCAGAACCAGCCAACATTCATAATCATACACAGCCATTCCGGCCCATAACAAAACAGCACTTCCACACTCAACATCATCAAATTCATAAAACCGGCATTTAAGCCATAATCATTTTTCTCAAGCCATTTCACTTTGAAATTAAATTTCAACTCTTTTCAGCCTTGGCTTTAAAGATCTCATTTCTCAAATCATCTCAGGCTCATAAGCCAAATTTACTCAAAGTGAGTTCCCTTTTTAAAACAAAGCCACTCTCGGCATTCTCTTTCCAAAACTTCCAAAACCATGGAAAGTTAAAAATTCATTTTGGGAACATTCAAAATCACCCATCCAACAATGGGATTTTATAACAAAAGTTTCTTGCCAGAGTCCCAAGTCTTTAGGGAAGGTCAACTTATATAAATTCCTTAAAATTCATTGAAACTCTTAAAATCATAAATTCTCGGTTCAAGTAAATAAAACTGAATTTATTATGAAACCGATCATACAAAATCACAAGTTCCAACCCGGTCCAAAAATCAACTCATTTGAAACGGAACCGGTTTATTTGAATCAAACCACTTTCAGGTTTCTTTTGGAACCCATTTTTCCAACTCTTCCAAAATGCCTCAAACTTGATTACTCAATCAAAAGTCTAGGTTCCTTTAAAAATCACTAAAAACTCCTTTTTATATTGAAATCAATATTAAAGCATCATTCTTTCCTTCAGTGATTCAAACGGTAAAAAAAATAGTTCAGTTCTAAATAAGCCGAACTCAACGTATAAGGTTCATCAAATAAATTAAGCTTGAAAACATAAATATCCTTTTAATAAATCAAGTAATACAATTTCTCAAATCCAACCCTTTATAAATAACCTTACAAACAATTGTAGGATTTTGAAGAAATTTCGGCAGCACCTCCCCTAAAACTTGGACTTTTGCCACCCGGTTCGGGTCCCAACTAAACCATTTCTCATTCCTTTTCAACAGCTCAAAACCAGAAATCAATTTAAAGCAAGCTAAATCCAACAATCGCCTCAGTGGCGTATCTCAAGGATACCATTTCAAAATCAACTCAATATCAATCGATATAACTCATTTCCAAAGCTTTAAAGAAACGGTTCAATAACAAATCATTTGTCCAAAACAAGATGAATTAAAATAAACCAGGCTGAATTCAAAAGTGCATTCGACTTTTCACATCATTGAAATAATTGACTCAATTCAAACCAATCCCCAACAGTTTAAACTCAGATTTCAAATCTTTAAAGAATCAACTTCAAACATTACAATTCACAAAGCCGCACAACAATTCAGCCAAACCAACATCCATAATCATTCGAGTCAATCAACTAATACATAAGGCAGATACAATCACCAAATACACCATATCTCACGTCAGTATCCATATGTAATAATTCCAATACATAAAATACAGTTTTTGAAAAGCGCCCCTACCTCAAAACGTAAATTCCATAACCCAAACGCGTCACAGGAACCTCCTCTCTTAAACCGGGATCACCAACAACCGCAACCTCGGCCCCAAGCTACTCCTGCGGTACCCACAGCAACACTAATCACAGCATATAATAATCAGGAATGACCCCGCGTTACCAAAACTCATTTATTAACCAAACACAACAAGGTAACAACGCGAGGCTTTCGAAATAGAGATACTCACTAAATTAATGAAACGAAACAGCCGCAACTCGAAATCAACTCGACAGCGGCTCCGTTAATAAATTTTGAATAACGGCGGCGGCCCAAATTTCTGATAATAGCAGCTGTACAACCACGCAGTATCAACAATATTCCCAGAATTCAAAAGAACGGAAATCTCAATTAAAACCCTTACCTCAGTGTCAAAACTCGCAGAATTTACTGAACATGGCAGCCCCATCAACAGCGGCTTCATTAGCAACCACCATAGCATCCTGGCCCAAGCAGCGGCTTCCAAAGGCAGTGGCAGTGCGCTCACCCAGAACCCAAATGGAGCAACAGTAGGAGTGGCGGCCAAGGATTCCGGTGGCAGTGGCGGCGAACCAGAGCACCAGAAGCGGAGGGGATTCATCTTGCTTCCCTCTCTCACCTCCGTTCCACAGTAGTGACCCCCCACTGGCGACAGCGGCGGACTACACCCCAGGGCGACGGCGACTGTTCAGACGGCAGTGACGACACATGGCTGTGCGCGACGCCAGTGACGAGTCCCTTTCCGCGCGACGCCGTCTCCACGCCTCACTCTCTCTCGATCTCGTGCTCCCCTCTGGTCGCGATCCACGGCGGCGATGGTGGCGCCGTTGGGAGACATAGAGGCAGTGGTGGTGACAAGGATGGAGCAACGAGCGGCGGCTCCGAGATCTCCAGCGACGGAATGGGGTGATGGGTGCCAGAACCGCGACTGGGCAGGGATGAACGGGGCGACTTCGACGGCGGCGCTCCTCGCGTGCGGCAGTCTGGCGGTCACGGCGGCAGTACCCAGCCGGCGGCGCTAAGTCCTTCTCCCTCTCTATTCTGTTTTCGTTCCTTCATGGAAGAGAAACGCTGCTGCTGAGTTAGGAAAAGAAGGGTTTTGGCTGCAGCTGGGGAATGGGGAAGCAATGGGCTACCGGGTAGGATCTTAGGGTTTTATTTTGAAAATTAGGGTTAAGGGCATTATGGTCATTTCACTCAAAAATAGGGATAATATAGTAATTGAAACCCAAATTAAATCCAACACTATTTGTACATAGAAAATACTATTTGTTCATCAATATCACAATTATTTTCAATAAAATGTCCAAATCAAATAATTAGAAATAATATACTTAATTTCTTCATTTTCCAAAATAGCAGTAATAATATTTAAAATATTACTTATCTAATCCAAATCATATAAAATCCTTATTATTTCATAACTATCAACCTTATACTTTAAATATAGAGAATAATCCAATAATTATAAAATTGGATAATAATTATAACTTATCTCAAGTTCAATAAATCAAAACTTGCCTTAATTATCCTTAATAAATAATCTCTGAAATTAAGGCTATAAATAACTATATGATTTGAGACTTGATCGTAAAAAGACTTTTCAAAGATTCTGGGTCTTACATTCTACCCACCTTATAAAAATTTTCGCCCTCGAAAATTGATACAAAATGAAAGAAATTCCATAACAGTTCACCCTTGAACCCATTTAAGGAAGAAGCAAAAATATCTCAAAATATAATCATATATACGATTTTCAAATACTTTGATTGTCATAAGTATAAGGATGTAAAGGTAGGAGTGTGATTGCAAAGCAAACGTTTCAAGGTAGGCTCAATGTAAAAGATAACATGGGTCAATCATGTGGTAGACGGGCAAGGCATCAAAGGCTATAAAACAGGATGGAGTTAAAATGACGCGCTTAACCTCCGCACACTAATCTCATATCAACCCCAAAGTTTCAACTTTCCAATTCCATCAAGCACTTTACAAACCCCAATTTCGATCATTAGCCTGACAACCACAAATCCGTTCGCAAGGAACAAAACGCCCACAACTCATCCGTTGCACACCTACCGCTTCAACTTCCGTATACACATCACGTCTTAAAGAACTAACGTATCGCGTTACTACGTCTGCAAGTCGCACGTGATATCAAAACAATTCTCGAGTCTACTCAGAAGGATACAAGATTTAAAAAGGAGAGTCAAATGTCAAGGATAGTACTCAAAGATTTGAGAGAATGTATCCAATTCCAAATAAACAAGGACACTCAAGCAATGAAGTTTGCTAGACTCAATTCAATTGACAACTTCAAGATAACCCTTGGATCAAGGCAATTCATTAGGATCAATAGGAAGGAGAATCAGCGCATTAGTTTGAAACAATTTCAAGATGAGTCGAAGAAATAAGAGTTACAGAAAAGAATATCTCAGACCCAAGGCAAAGCTCACAGAACTCAAGAGCACAATTAGAAATACTCCCGAACACATTGTTCATAAAAGAATCGAAAACTTGCGGAAAAATCACTTCGCAGTTTAGAAGAAAGTCAAGTAATAAACATTCTTCAAGAGAGTAGCAAAAGCATAAACGTGGCTTTACTTCAATGCAATTTCATGTTGAAGCAGATTATGTAAAGCTTTAAAAACAAAATGCACACAAGTTTGGCTAAGAGCTAAAATATTTCCTCAAATATTTTAGAAAGGTAATTAGAAGCAACTTAACCAAAAGCAATTCATAAAACTCAGAAGAAGAATCAAATGCTTGTTCAAAAATCATCAAAGTCCATATTCAAACAAGCGTGTATAACATTTATAGCAAGGACAAAAGAGGAGTTAAACTCTTTTAGAAAAGAAATTCCGAGGTAAAAATTCGCTTACAATCTGGTGAAGGAAACAAGTAGTGTGTTACAAACGGACATGTTTCCACTAACCAAGGAAGCTTCTCAAAACTTCATTTAAAATAGCACATGTCAACTTTAAATCATCTTTGTCAAAATTGAACAATCGCTTCAATTTCAATCAAGCAACAGAAAAATAAATTCAGTTTAGAACCTTTTCAAAGAGAATTCAAAAGTTCAAAAAGTCCCAAACAAGAATCCAAAGTATACTTGAAATCACCATCTCAAAAGGATATTCAAGAAAATTAGGACGTACTTAAAAAGAGTCAAGCCATGCAAGAGAGGGTTTTAAATCAAGGTAGTTCAAACAAGATTCACTAGTCGTGAAACATCCAACAAGCTTCCAATTTACCCAAAAGAAAAGTCGTAGGAAAAGACAACTCAATCATTAGTAATTTCTCAAGGATAAATCTTTGACTAAAAACTTTTGTAAAGATAATGAGAGGATATATAAATGATGCACTATTTTGAAACGAATCAAACTAACTCACATAAGAATGAGATTCACAAGATTGGAAAAACCAAGATCAATGGTAATGCTCACAAGATGTAAGAAATTAGTTAAAAACAAAGTCAAGTATGACATTCATCGAGATGATAGGTTTAACAAAGAATTTAGTCCGTTCATAAGAAGAAAGCTATGAGTCCAACATTTTCAAAAGAACAACAGTGGCATAAACCATGTAGTATGCTAAACCAGACTCAAATCAAAATGAATTAAGTGAAGTTTATCAAACAAAACTCGACCGGAATAAAAGCGAAAAATCCTTCCTTTCCAGAATTTCGGAAAATATCCAAATACATAATCAAATGAAGATGTGCATTGGAACTATAGTAAAATTACTAGAAAGTCAAATTGTAATTTAAGGTAAATGCAGTTCCATAAACCAGTAAAAACACAAGCGAGGTATTGGAAATAGATAGTTGCTAAGCGGTATGAGTAATCTTCAAAGTTTCATATATAGAAAAGTATATATCTAATCAACAGCAATTTATAAAATCTCAAAATTGGCTGTGATCACTGTCAAGTAAGAGAAAAACTGAATCAACAATTTCTCAAAGAATGAAATCAGAACCCGGAGTTAAAAGTCACAGCACATTAAGACAAGTTCAAGGCTATATCAAAGAATACTTGAATCAAGAAGGACTCAAATAGAGAAAGGTAGATACAACAAGGATTTTAACCAAGCATATGCACTTAAGATCAAACAAGAATGCATATGAATAGAAGAATGAAGTTGAAAAATCAAGCTACTTTTCAAAAGAACTAGCAACAAGAACTTCAAGTTAGAATATGAAAGAACAGGCCGACTCGAACAAAATTCAAGACACACAACTGAATAGCCTCGAGAAAAAGTTTCCAACGTTCCCAAAACCCGCGATTCGCTTTACTCAAAACTCGGATTTCATCTATGATAACCCATCAGTACTTTCATATACATAATTCACTAGTATTAAGCCGGCCAAACTTAATATTAGGAGTTATGCAATGCAAGACTAACAGCGTTAAATCAATAGATCGTCATGTGCATAAAGCTCTAATTCTCGTCATTCGACAAGACCTAATACATGACAAACGCTCAGAGTATGCAATTGAAGCATAGTCAGTCCATTCCTCAGGCTCTACAGAAAGAACTGCTCTGATACCATAATGTAACACCCTAACCACCAAAGCTCACGCTTCCGGCTGCGTAACTCTGATAGCTCAGACATTACGACGACACTTATATTATTTAATACTAAAATATGAGCCTGTTTAAAAACTTTAAACCGCAATACCATTCCCAAAAACACTTTCGCCATACAACGTACGTCCATACATACCATACAACTTACAGAAACTCATAAAGAGTACATCCATATATATATACATACATATATATAAATAATATTACAAACATTATCTAGTACAATTCCTATCCCTCTCACAGAATATATCAAGATAAAGGCGAGGGTACAAAAATAATAATCTAAAGCAATACAGAGCATCTCAATAACAAATAATTAAACTCTTCATAACTTCTGCGCCCAAATCCTGAAAGGGGAAAAATGTAGGGGGTGAGAACATCATCCTCGAAAGGGTTCTCAGTAGAGGGTTTTTGGGAATTACTGTAATAGGATACATGAAGATAAACCGTACCAGTGATTAATAACCATCTTATGCCTCTTTTCAAAAGCAACAGTTTACAATGAAAGTAAAGTCAGAAATCTTTTCTGAAAGAGGAACTGTTCAATTCTCAAAACATCAAAGCATTTCAAAAAGGTTTATCTATACTGAACCAAAATAACCTTTCATATCTTATTCCAAACCAGAACCACAAAACCGAAATCAACCATCGGTCCATCTCATTCAACCACGGCCCTAGGCCCAAACAATCCAACCACAACCAATCCACCACAATCCAACAGAGTTCAGATGCAAACACAAGTAAGAAGATGCAAACACAAACAAACAGTTATTGCAAGTAGAACAATTAGCAGTTAATCACATAGGCAAACCAAGTACAATATGCATACCCAAACAATGTCACATAGATGCATATGATGCATGCCTGTCCCTAGTGGCTGATGATATCATCTGTCGGTTATATAGCCAACCCGACACGTCCTGGTAGCTAACCATGGACAGAAACACCCATCGCGGAGCAAGTAAGTTTGAGCTACAACCCCCTTGCTACTACCCGCTCAACCCAGAGCCAGTGGAATAACCACTACTGCGGCTACTACCCAGGCGGGTGTTTAATAGCTCAACCTGGAGCGAGTGGATTCACCACTACTACCGCTACTACCCAGGCGTCACAGTCTCTGACCTGGAGCAAGTGGGACGAACCACAACCCTTACTACTACCCAGGTACCTCAAGCATATATTCATTCAGTCCAGCCATGGATCAACATCCATCTCAGCCATTCGGCTTAAATTCATAATTCATAGTCAGCCATACGGCCCATAACTCATTCGGCAATCAGTCATAAGTCAATATCATACACAGCCATTCTGGCTCACGGTTCAATCCAGAACCAGCCAACATTCATAATCATACATAGCCATTCCGGCCCATAACAAAACAGCACTTCCACACTCAACATCATCAAATTCATAAAACCGGCATTTAAGCCATAAATCATTTTTCTCAAGCCATTTCACTTTGAAATTAAATTTCAACTCTTTTCAGCCTTGGCTTTAAAGATCTCATTTCTCAAATCATCTCAGGCTCATAAGCCAAATTTACTCAAAGTGAGTTCCCTTTTTAAAACAAAGCCACTCTCGGCATTCTCTTTCCAAAACTTCCAAAACCATGGAAAGTTAAAAATTCATTTTGGGAACATTCAAAATCACCCATCCAACAATGGGATTTTATAACAAAAGTTTCTTGCCAGAGTCCCAAGTCTTTAGGGAAGGTCAACTTATATAAATTCCTTAAAATTCATTGAAACTCTTAAAATCATAAATTCTCGGTTCAAGTAAATAAAACTGAATTTATTATGAAACCGATCATACAAAATCACAAGTTCCAACCCGGTCCAAAAATCAACTCATTTGAAACGGAACCGGTTTATTTGAATCAAACCACTTTCAGGTTTCTTTTTGGAACCCATTTTTCCAACTCTTCCAAAATGCCTCAAACTTGATTACTCAATCAAAAGTCTAGGTTCCTTTAAAAATCACTAAAAACTCCTTTTTATATTGAAATCAATATTAAAGCATCATTCTTTCCTTCAGTGATTCAAACGGTAAAAAAAATAGTTCAGTTCTAAATAAGCCGAACTCAACGTATAAGGTTCATCAAATAAATTAAGCTTGAAAACATAAATATCCTTTTAATAAATCAAGTAATACAATTTCTCAAATCCAACCCTTTATAAATAACCTTACAAACAATTGTAGGATTTTGAAGAAATTTCGGCGGCACCTCCCCTAAAACTTGGACTTTTGCCACCCGGTTCGGGTCCCAACTAAACCATTTCTCATTCCTTTTCAACAGCTCAAAACCAGAAATCAATTTAAAGCAAGCTAAATCCAACAATCGCCTCAGTGGCGTATCTCAAGGATACCATTTCAAAATCAACTCAATATCAATCGATATAACTCATTTCCAAAGCTTTAAAGAAACGGTTCAATAACAAATCATTTGTCCAAAACAAGATGAATTAAAATAAACCAGGCTGAATTCAAAAGTGCATTCGACTTTTCACATCATTGAAATAATTGACTCAATTCAAACCAATCCCCAACAGTTTAAACTCAGATTTCAAATCTTTAAAGAATCAACTTCAAACATTACAATTCACAAAGCCGCACAACAATTCAGCCAAACCAACATCCATAATCATTCGAGTCAATCAACTAATACATAAGGCAGATACAATCACCAAATACACCATATCTCACGTCAGTATCCATATGTAATAATTCCAATACATAAAACACAGTTTTTGAAAAGCGCCCCTACCTCAAAACGTAAATTCCATAACCCAAACGCGTCACAGGAACCTCCTCTCTTAAACCGGGATCACCAACAACCGCAACCTCAGCCCCAAGCTACTCCCGTGGTACCCACATCAACACTAATCACAGCATATAATAATCAGGAATGACCCCGCGTTACCAAAACTCATTTATTAACCAAACACAACAAGGTAACAACGCGAGGCTTTCGAAATAGAGATACTCACTAAATTAATGAAACGAAACAGCCGCAACTCCAAAGCAGCGGTAGTGCGCTCACCCAGAACCCAAATGGAGCAACGGTAGGAGTGGCGGCCAAGGATTCCGGCGGCAGTGGCGGCGAACCAGAGCACCAGAAGCGGAGGGGATTCATCTTGCTTCCCTCTCTCACCTCCGTTCCACAGTAGTGACCCCTCACTGGCGGCAGCGGCGGACTACACCCCAGGGCGACGGCGACTGTTCAGACGGCAGTGACGACACATGGCTGTGCGCAACGGCAGTGACGAATCCCTTTTCGCGCGACGCCGTCTCCACGCCTCACTCTCTCTCGATCTCGTGCTCCCCTCTGGTCGCGATCCACGGCGGCGATGGTGGCGCCGTTGGGAGACATAGAGGCAGTGGTGGTGACAAGGATGGAGCAACGAGCGGCGGCTCCGAGATCTCCAGCGACGGAATGGGGTGATGGGTGCCAGAACCGCGACTGGGCAGGGATGAATGGGGCGACTTCGACGGCGGCGCTCCTCGCGTGCGGCAGTCTGGCGGTCACGGCGGCAGTACCCAGCCGGCGGTGCTAAGTTCTTCTCCCTCTCTATTCTGTTTTCGTTCCTTCATGGAAGAGAAACGCTGCTGCTGAGTTAGGAAAAGAAGGGTTTTGGCTACAGCTGGGGAATGGGGAAGCAATGGGCTACCGGGTAGGATCTTAGGGTTTTATTTTGAAAATTAGGGTTAAGGGCATTATGGTAATTTCACTCAAAAATAGGGATAATATAGTAATTGAAACCCAAATTAAATCCAACACTATTTGTACATAGAAAATACTATTTGTTCATCAATATCACAATTATTTTCAATAAAATGTCCAAATCAAATAATTAGAAATAATATACTTAATTTCTTTATTTTCCAAAATAGCAGTAATAATATTTAAAATATTACTTATCTAATCCAAATCATATAAAATCCTTATTATTTCATAACTATCAACCTTATACTTTAAATATAGAGAATAATCCAATAATTATAAAATTGGATAATAATTATAACTTATCTCAAGTTCAATAAATCAAAACTTGCCTTAATTATCCTTAATAAAATAATCTCTGAAATTAAGGCTATAAATAACTATATGATTTGAGACTTGATCGTAAAAAGACTTTTCAAAGATTCTGGGTTTTACATTCTACCCACCTTAGTAAGGGTGGCGTCTTCCTCTTGAAGAACCAATGGTGCTCTTGAGCTCCTCTATATCTCTTCCTTGCCTTTGTTGCTCCTCCCTCATAGCTCTTTGATCTTCTCTAATTTTATGGAGAATGATGGAGTGCTCTTGGTGGTCCACCCTTAGTTGGTCCAAGTTGTAACTCAAGCCTTCCAAAGAGGTGTTGAATTGCTCCCAATAGTTGCGTGGAGGAAAATGCATCCCTTGAGGCATCTCAGGGATTTCTTGATGAGGGAATTCCTCATGCTCTTGTTGAGGTCCATGAGTGGGCTCCCTTATTTGCTCCATCCTTTTCTTAGTAATGGGCTTGTCCTCTTCAATGAGGATGTCTCCTTCTATGTCTATCCCAGCCAAGTTGCATAGGTGACAAATAAGATGAGAAAAGGCTAACCTTGCCAAGGTGGATGACTTGTCAACCACCTTGTAGAGTTCTAGAGGTATGATCTCATGAACTTCCACTTCCTCCCAAATCATGATACTATGGATCATGATGGCCTGATCCACAGTCACTTTAGATTGGTTGCCAGTAGGAATGATGGAGCGTTGGATGAACTCCAACCATCCTCTAGCTAAGGGCTTAAGGTCCGGTCTTCTCAATTGAACTGGATTGCCTCTTGAGTCTCTTTTCCATTGAGTTCCTTACACACATATGTCCATGAGGACTTGGTCCAACATTTGATCAAAGTTGACCCTTCTAGTGTAGGGGCGTGCGTTTTCTTGCATCATTGGCAAGGGGAACGCCAACCTTACATTTTTCGGACTGAAATCTAAGTATTTCCCCTGAACCATTGTAAGCCAATTCTTTGGATTCGGTTTCATACTTTGATCATCGTTCCTAGTGATCCATGCGTTGGGATAGAACTCTTGAACCATTAAGAACTTCCCAACCTCTTCTTCGGATTTCATGTCGGATCTCCGGATACTCATTTTTCTTGAGCATGAAAGGGACCTCAGGGATCACCTTCTTCTTGGCCACAACTTCATAGAAGTGGTCTTGATGGACCTTTGAGATGAATCTCTCCATCTCCTATGACTCGGAGGTGGAAGCTTTTGTCTTCACTTTCCTCTTTCTAGAGGTTTCTTCGGCCTTAGGGGCCATAAATGGTTATGGAAAAATAAAAAGCAACGCTTTTACAACACCAAACTTAAAATGTTTGCTCGTTCTCGAGCAAAGGAAGAAAGAAGGGCAGAGAAGAAGAAAAGATAGAATAGATGGAGGGGGTTAAGTGGTTCGGCCAAGTAGGGGAAAAGTGTATAAGATGTGTGAAAATGAATGAGTGAATAGGTTTTTTTATAGGGAAAGAGAGGGAGAGTGGCCGAATGGACTTGGGTGGGTTTGGGAAGGAAAAGTGTTTTAATTTGAAAGTGAGGTAGGTGGGGTTTTGGGGAAGATAGATGGAGGTGATTGGTAAAGAGAATATAGGAAAGAGAATAGGATTTGATAGATGAGTGGTGTTTTGGGTAAAGTGTTATAGAGATGTGTGAGGGGGAGAGAGAGATATGGGGTAGGTGGAAATCCTGTGGGGTCCACAGATCCTGAAGGGTCAAGGATTTCTCATCCCTGCTCCAATTAGGTGTGTAAATGCCCTTAGTGTGCAATCCTGGCGTTTAACGCCAGACTGCTGCTTGTTTCTGGCGTTAAACGTCAGCTTTTATTCCTTTTCTGGCGTTAAACGCCAGGCTACAACCTGTTTCTGGCATTTAATGCCAGTTTTTTGCTTCTTTCTGGCGTTTAACGCCAATCTGGTGCTTCTTTCTGGCATTTAACGCCCAGAATGGTGCCAGACTGGGCGTTAAACGCCCATTCTGCTACCCTTACTGGTGTTTAAACGCCAGTAAGTTTCTCCTCCAGGGTGTGCTATTTTTAATGCTGTTTTTTATTTTTCTATAATTTTGCAGTAGTTTTTGTGACTCCACATGATCATCAACCTAAAAAATGAAATAACATAGATAATTAAAAATTTGGTTGCCTCCCAATAAGCACTTTTTTAATGTCAGTAGCTTGACAGTGAGCTCTCATGGTGCTTCAAAGATGTTCAGAGCATTGTTGGGACCTCCCAACACCAAAATTAGAGTTTGAATGTGGGGGTTCAACCCCAAACTTAGAGTTTGGTTGTGGCCTCCCAACACCAAACTTAGAGTTTGACTGTGGGGGCTTTGTTTGACTCTGCATTGAGAGAAGCTTTTCTTGCTTCCTCTCCATGGTCACAGAGGGAGATCCTTGAGTTTTAAACACAAGGTAGTATGCATTCAATTGAAGAATCAACTCTCCTCTGTCCACATCAATCACAGCTTTTGCTGTGGCTAGGAAGGGTCTTCCAAGGATGATGGATTTTTCCTCATCCTTCCCAGTGTCTAGGATTATAAAGTCAGCAGGGATGTAAAGGCCTTTGACCTTTACTAGCATGTCCTCTACCTGTCCATAAGCCTTTTTCATGGATTTGTCTACCATCTCTAATGAGAATTTGGCAGCTTGTACCTCAAAGATTTCCAGTTTCTCCATTACAGAGAGTGGCATTAAGTTTATGCCTGACCCCAGGTCACACAGAGCCTTCTCAAAGGTCATGGTGCCTATGGTACAGGGAATTAAGAATTTACCAGGATCCTGTTTCTTTTGAGGTAATGTCTGCCTAACCAAGTCATTCAGTTCATTGGTGAGCAAAGGGGGTTCATCCACCCAATTCTCATTACCAAATAACTTGGCATTCAGCTTCATGATTGCTCCAAGGTGCTTAGCAACTTGCTCTTCAGTAATATCTTCATCCTCTTCAGAGGAGGAATAGTCATCAGAGCTCATGAATGGCAGAAGTAGGTTCAATGGAATCTCTATGGTCTCTAGATGAGCCTCAGATTCCTTAGGTTCCTCTACTGGGAACTCCTTTTGTCCAGAGGATGTCCCATGAGGTCTTCCTCACTGGGATTCACGTTCTCCTCCTCATCTCTAGATTCGGCCACACCAAGTAAGGTTATGGCCTTGCACTTTCTTTTTGGATTCTCTTCTGTATTGCTTGAGAGAGTACTAGGAGGAGTTTCAGTTACTCTTTTACTCAGCTGGCCCACTTGTGCCTCCAAATTTCTAATGGAGGACCTTGTTTCATTCATGAAACTTAGAGTGGCCTTAGATAGATCGGAGACTATGTTCGCTAAGCTAGAAGGGCTCTGCTCAGAATTCTCTATCTGTTGCTGAGACGATGATGGAAAAGGCTTGCTATTGCTAAACCTGTTTCTTCCACCATTATTAAAGCCTTATTGAGGCTTTTGTTGATCCTTCCATGAGAAATTTGGATGATTTCTCCATGAGGGATTATAGGTATTTCCATAGGCTTCACCCATGTAATTCACCTCTGCCATTGCAGGGTTCTCAGGATCATAAGCTTCTTCTTCAGAAGATGCTTCTTTAGTACTGTTGGATGCATTTCGCAAACCATTCAGACTTTGAGAAATCAAATTGCTTGTTGAGTCAACATTTTGTTCTGAACCAATATGGCATTTAGAGCATCAATTTCAAGAACTTCCTTCCTCTGAAGCGTCCCATTATTCACAGGATTCCTTTCAGAGGTGTACATGAATTGGTTATTTGCAACCATGTCAATGAGTTCCTGAGCTTCTGCAGGCTTTTCTTCAGGTGAATAGATCCACCTGCAGAATGATCCAATGACATCTTAGACAGACAGACCATCGTAGAATATATCCAGGATGGTCTATTCTGAGAGGATGTCAAAAGGACACTTTTTGGTCAGTTGCTTGTATCTTTCCCAAGCTTCATAGAGGGATTCACCTTCTTTCTGCCTGAAGGTTTGAACATCTACTCTAAGCTTGCTCAGCTTTTGAAGAGGAAAGAACTTGGCTAAGAAAGCCGTGACCAGCTTATCCCAAGAGTTCAGGCTATCTCTAGGTTGAGAGTCCAACCATATTCTAGCTTTGTCTCTTACAACAAAAGGGAAAAGCATAAGCTTATAGACCTCAGGATCAACTCCGTTGGTCTTAATAGTATCACAGATCTGTAAGAATTCAATTAAGAACTGAAAGGGATCTTCTGATGGAAGTCTATGAAACTTGCAATTCTGTTGCATTAGAGAAACTAATTGAGGCTTTAGCTCAAAGTTGTTTGCTCCAATGGCAGGGATTGAGATGCTTCTTCGATGGAAGTTGGAATTTGGTACAATAAAGTCACTAAGCATCTTCCTTGCACCTCCACCATTGTTATTGGGTTCGGCTATCTCTACTTCTTTTTCGAAAAATTTAATAAAGTCCTCTTCAGAGTGTTGTGTTTTAGCTTCTCTTAGCTTCTTTTTCAGAGTCCTTTCAGGTTCCGGATTAGCTTCAACAAGAATGTCCTTGTCCTTGCTCCTGCTCATATGAAAAATAAGATAACAGAAAAGAAGAGGAATCCTCTATGTCATAGTATAGAGATTCCTTTATGTGAGTAGAAGAGAAGAAGAATAGAAGAGGAAAAATTCGAACACAGAGAGAGAAGAGAAGAGGGTTCGAATTATGAGTAGAAGAGAAGTGTTAGTAGATAAATAAATAAATATAAGGAGATGACAGAGAGGAGTTTTCGAAAATAATTAAGAGGAAAAGGAAAATATTTTTTGTTTTTATTTTAAAATATATTTATAGTTCAAAAATTAAGAAAAGGAATAAAATTAAAAGTTAAAACAATTAGTTAAATAAAAAAAGATTTTTTTGAAAAAGTGGAAGGTGATTTTCGAAAATTAGAGAGAGAAGAGTAGTTAGGTGGTTTTGAAAAAGATAAGAAATAGTAAAACAAACAAAAAGTCAATTAGTTAGTTGAGAAAGATTTGAAAATCAATTTTGAAAAGATAGAAGTTAGAAAAGATTTTGAAATTAAAGTTTGAAACAGATATGATTTGAAAAAGATATGATTAAAAAGATATGATTGAAAAGATATTTTGAAAAAGATTTGAAAAGAAAATTAAAAATATTTGATTTTTAAAATTAAAATTGATTACTTGACTAACAAGAAACTAAAAGATATGATTCTAAAATTTAAAGATTGAACCTTTCTTAACAAGAAAGTAACAAACTTCAAATTTTGAATCAATCACATTAATTGTGAGTAAAGTTTTTCAAAATTATGAAATAAAATAAGAAAAAGATTTTGAAAATCAAATTTTTTTTTAAATTTTCGAAAATGTTAAGAAAAAAATGGAAAAGATAAGATTTTTAAAAATGAAATCTTGACTTGACTAACAAGAAACAACTTATTTTAAAAATTTTTGACTAAGTCAACCCAAAGATTTTGAAAATTATGAGTAAAATAAGGAAAGGATATTTTTTTTATTTTTTTGAATTTAATGAGGAAAGAGAAAAACCACAAAATAACTCAACACATAAAAATTTTGGATTAAAATAAATGATGCATGCAAGAACACTATGAATGTCAAGATGAACACCAAGAACACTTTGAAGATCATGATGAACATCAAGAACTTATTTTTGAAAATTTTCAAGAAAAGAAAAACATGCAAGATACTAAACTTAGAGATTTTTCATGTTTAGACACTATGAATGCAAAAATGCATATGAAAAACAACAAAAGACACAAAACAAGAACATATGAATAACAAACAAGAAGACTTACCAATAACAACTTGAAGATCATGAAGAACACCATGCATGAGTTTTTTGAAAATTTTAGAAAAATAAAAGCATGCAATTGACACCAAACTAAAAATTTGACAGTAGACTCAAACAAGAAATACAAAATTTTTGGTTTTTATGATTTTATTAATTTTTTTTAGATTTTTTTTCGAAAATTATTTTGGAAAAATGAAAAAGAAGAAAAATTTTGAAAGATTGTTTCAAACATTTTGAAAATAAAATAATGGTTAAAACAAGAAGAAAATTACCTAATCTGAGCAACAAGATGAACCGTCAGTTGTCCAAACTCGAACAATCCCCGGCAACGGCGCCAAAAACTTGGTGCACGAAATTGTGATCTCAATGGCGCCAACAACTTGGTACGCACAATTGTAATCTCAACTCTTTGTCACAACTTCGCACAACTAGCCAGCAAGTGCACTAGGTCATCCAAGTAATAAACCTTACGTGAGTAAGGGTCGATCCCACGGAGATTGTCAGCTTGAAGTAAGCTATGGTCACCTTGTAAATCTTAGTCAGGCAGATTCAAATGGTTATGGAGTTTTGATAATTAAAAGATAAATAAACATAAACTAAAGATAAAGATACTTATGTAATTCATTGGTGGGAATTTCAGATAAGTGTATGGAGATGCCTCATTCCTTTTGAATCTCTGCTTTTCTACTGCCTTCTTCCAATCCTTCATACTCCTTTCTATGGAAAGCTGTATGTTACATGTCACCATTGTCAATGGCTACTTTTTGTCCTCTCAGTGAAAATGGTCCTATACGGTTTCTGTATGGCTAATCAACTATCGAATTTCTCGTCTCGGATGAAAAATACCATGCACATATATCGTATGGCTAATCAGCTGTTGGTTCTCGATCGTGTAGGAATAGGATTTGCTATCCTTTTGCGTCTGTCACCACGCCCTACAGTCGCGAGTTTGAAGCTTGTCACAGTCATCCCATCCCAGATCTTTCTCGGAATACCACAGACAAGGTTTAGACTTTTCAGATCTCAGGAATGCTGCCAATGGATTCTAGCCTATACCACGAAGATTCTAATCTCGGATTCAGATGCTCCATTGTCAGAGGGGAGTCGATGTGAATTGTTGATTAGAGACCCAAGAGATAAACATTCAAGCTTGTTTGCATATAGAACGAAAGTGGTTGTCAATCACGCATTCATAAGTGAGAATGATGATGAGTGTCACATAATCATCACATTCATCATGTTCTTGTGTGCGAATGAATATCTTAGAATAAGAATAAGCATGAATTGAATAGAAGAACAATAGTACTTTGCATTAATACTCGAGGAACAGCAGAGCTCCACACCTTAATCTATGGTGTGTAGAAATTCCACCGTTGAAAATACATAAGTGATGAAGGTCCAGACATGGCCAAATGGCCATGCCTCCCAAATAACATGAAACAATCGAAAAAGGGTTCAAAGACCTAATCACAAGATCAAGGATGATCAAAAGAGATAATCCCCGATGTCTAATACAATAGTAAAAAGTTTTATTTATACTAAACTAGTTACTAGGGTTTACAGAAATAAGTAAATGATGCAGAAATCCACTTCCGGGCCCACTTGGTGTGTGCTTGGGTTGAGCATTATAGTTTTCACGTGTAGAGGCCTTCTTTGGAGTTAAACGCCAGTTTGTAACTTGTTTCTAGCGTTTGACTCTGGCTTGTAACTTGTTTCTGGCGTTTAACGCCAGAACAGGGAAGAAAGCTGGCGTTAAACACCAGTTTGCGTCAGCTAAACTCGAGCAAAGTATGAACTATTATATATTTCTAAAGAGTCCTGGATGTCTACTTTCGAACTCAATTGAGTGCGCGCCATTTGAGTTTCTGTAGCTCCAAAAGTTCTATTTCGAGTGCAGGGAGGTCAGAATCCAACAGCATCAGTAGTCCTTTTTCAACCTCTGAATCAGATTTTTGCTTAGGTCCCTCAATTTCAGCTAGAAAATACCTGAAATCACAGAAAAACATACAAACTCATAGTAAAGTCAAAAAATGGAATTTTTCTTAAAAACTAATAAAAATATACTAAAAAGTTGCTAGATCCTACTAAAAACTCTGTAAAAATAATGCCAAAAAGCGTATAAATTATCCGCTCATCAACTTGCATGGTGCAGTCGCGGAGGGAGATCAATTCTTCGGTGGAGAATCCAAAGGGCGCGAGCAGGCGAGGGCAATTTTCGATCTTTGTGTCGATCGAGTCCTTAAAGGCACGATTAAAGAAGATTTTGAAAGGGAAATGGTAGAAGAAGCAGATGCCGATGAAGGTGGTGAGGGTAGCGGTGAAAGGGGGAAGGGGAGGTATTGTCGAATAAAGGAAGAAGATATACTGAAAGGAAAAATATGGTCATAAAGCTTTTTTCTTGTTTGATTTTAGAGGGGTAATGTTGGAAATTTTAAAATATAATGACAAAATTTTAGGTGGAAAGTGTTATTTAAGTTTTAGTCTCCGTCTCTAAAAATTTCAGTCTCCTATATCCCCACTTTTTGGAGGTACTAAAGGGACTAAAATTTTGGAGACAGATATTGAACTTTTAGTTCCAGTCTCTGATCACCAAACATAATACTAAATTCCAGTTCCCCAGTCTTAGGCTTGGTTTGGTAAAGCTTTTTGAAGAGGTACTTGTGCTTTTTAAAAGCTCAAACTTCTCGTTTTGTATTTGGTAAATAAAAAAGATCATGTGCTTGTGCTTGCAGCTTTTAAAAGATCGGGGTACTTTTGAAAGCACCTAGGATAGAGCTTTTCAAAGTTGGCTTGTGCTTTTCAAAATTTAAAAGTCTAATATAACCTCATATGTTAACTAATTTTCAAATTTAATGCTTGTATTTATATTTATTATAGTATTTTTAAATTTTAAAAGCTATTTTACCAAACACAATTGATGTTGCTTATGTTTATTAAAAGTTATTTTTGATTTGATTTATCAAACATAAATGCTACAACTTTTAAAAAGCCATCTTTTAAAAGTTAACTTTTATAAACTACTTTTGAAAAGTAAAAGTTTTATCAAACTAAGTCTCAGTCTCAATACTCCTAACCAAATGCTATCTTACTGTGCATCTAAATATATATGAATTTTATTAATCTAAGTGTGCAAAAGTCAATACAATACCATCTTTTATTATATTTTTAACCTTAATTTTATGAAGAAAAAAAAATTGAGTGGAAATTGAAAAATGGGTAAGAGGTTCATTTAGTGGTGGTTAATAAAAAAAAGCCGCTAAATCAGTATGATTTGGTAGAACATATGTCCCGGACATATAAATTAGCGGTTGATGCAAAACCATCGATAGATAAAGTGAATTTTGGTCGTATATGCATTTTTTAGCAGTGGTTGTAAAAAAATTGTTGACGAAAAACTACTGCCAAAATTGGTGTAGTTCACATAAATGAAATTAATCCAATTAGTTTGGTATTGAATTTGTCAGACATCTTAGACTAGAAACATTTAATACTGATATTTTTATATTATTTTATTTTAAATATTATACATAAAAATAAATTCCTTTAGATATTTTTATTATCATATTAAATATATCTTAAGAATATAAATATATTTAATTTATTTCCGGATAACTTAACTAGTTATAATATTATCCCAAATGAAAAGATATAGTGACTACAATCCAATTTGTTCACTTGCATTCTGGTATAGGGCACTGTGTTGAATCTATATCTCTGCAGTGGCACCGTTGTGGACTAAAGTAGCCGGTACAGATGCAATTTTTACAAGATTCATGGCAAGATTCAGCTGTATCTTGACATAGGTAGTAATCAAACAAGAGCCCTTCATGGTGGTAGCAATTTTTGCAGCATTGTTCATGGGACGATGATGATGATTTGAGAAAGTTGTTGTGACTTACATCATCATTATCAATTTTGAACAAATTTTTGGGGGTGATGATGGAACTTGGTTCGAGTCGATGGTGTCCGAAAGCTTCAATAATGGTGGTAAAAAAACTAATGAGGAAAAGCAAGACGACCACCACCACCCTTACTAATAACATCATCTTGCCTCATTTGTTTAACTCTCATAATTTTTCTTCCTCTCTTTATAATATCTCCATGGTTAGTTGCTTTTTTGTTTTTGTGAAGAGGTAACATCTACAGGACGCACTATTATATTCATTGGTTGGTTTGAAGAGGTAAGCAATGTTTTTCTATTGTCATGTTTCAATTAATAACTTGATTAATAGAGTCATAAAAAGAATTAAAATATCATCTATGTAACTTATATTCTTTTGTTGGTAGCAAAATAGTTAATATATGTGGTGTGTCATCCTTTACCTAGCATTCAAGCAAAACAGTCAGCCCCACATGTTTGCATGTGTTGGGCCAGTGACTCAACCTTAATGTCTAAATGATGTATCTGAATTATTTCTTTCAAGTCTAAACAAAAAATTAGACATCTAGGTATTTCTATGCGTATTTTTATTATATAGATAAAAGGTGAAACTGAAGATTTTTTAAATAAATAAAATAAATATTTTAATTACGAATATATGTTAATTTAAAAATATTTATCGATTTTCATCAAGTGCTTTATCTCGTTTACATAAGTTTGACAAAATCTGTAAACGAGATAAGGCACGAACACGTGGTAATGTATCAAGTTTACAAACGTGATACATGGGAAATAGTTTTTTAGTCATATCTTGTATATGGCCAAAGTTATCTCGTTTATAGTGTAAACTACATACGTGGGAGTGAAAAACATTTACACAGTAAATGAGATAGAATAGGACAAAAATCAAATCCGTATAAAAGGATTAGGAATGGAGATCTTGTGGCCTTCCTCAAATCCGGCTATGAAACCATCATACCACACCTGAAGGTGAGTAGGACACCATCCATCCTCTCTCCGTCCAATAGTGGTCAAAAACCTATCGACATTAATTAGATAAATTTGGCCATATCTTATTTACATTGTAAACGATATAAGGTATGTGTCATATCACATTTGTAACCGTGCCACATGTTCATGTTTTATCTTGTTTACACCGTAAATAAGATAACTACTTTATAAAAATCGGTAAATATTTTTAAATTAACGTATATTCGTGATTAAAATATTTATTTTATTTATTTAAAAAGTCCAACACTGCGATAAAATCTCTTTTTTGATTATAGAAATTTTGTTATTATGCCATAAAATTATTTATTTTAAAAATTAAATTATTTAATAAAAATATACAAATAGTTATATTGTATATACATTGTCCAATCTCATAAAGATACCATCAAATTTTTATCATGGATAAGGGTAATGCTCGTTAGTTAACTAATATAGTCACAGAAGAAAAAAGTATTGTGATAGAATTTTCAAAACACACAAACAAAAGAGACAACTTACCTTTTGGGATAGAAATTTCATTGTGGCCTGTTGGAAAATGTAAGCTCGAGTAAAATAATTTAATAATTCTCAAGGAAATATAGTCACAAATGAAGAGACAATGAATTTTATTGAAAACTTTGGGGATATCCTTATCTTATTTTCATTCCTATTGATAATCAAATGCTTAAGGACTATGCTCCAATTATGAGACCCCTCATATCGAAGCTTTACATTCAATCAGTTTGACTTAAAATTTTAAGTTTGGTGTCCTCTTGTGTTTTTCTTTAAAATTTTCGGGTTCTAAGTATTTTTAATTTAAAAATTTTAAATTTGGTGTCTTTTTGTTGTTTTTCTCTTTTTTCATTAAAATCAAAAATCAAAACTTTAAATATCTTTTCTTATTTTACATATTTGATTTCAAAAATTTTAAATTAGATTTTTTCTTGCTAGTCAAGTCGAGATTTAAATTTTAAAATCATATCTTTTTAAAATCTTTTCTTTTAATTTGATTCTTTCTCATCTTAACTTTATTTTAAAATTTAAACTTCAAATCTTTTTAAATTAAAAACTAACCCTTTTTTATTTTGATTTCAAATCTTGTTAATTTAAAACTTATCTTTCTTAACTTCCTTATCTTATCTTTTTTTTTTCAATTTCAAAACCTCCCCTAACTTATCCTATCTTTAATTCAAATCTTTCTCAATTTCAAATCTTTATCTTATCTTGTTTCAATTTTAAAAATCAAATATTTTTCAAACCTTCTAATTTATCTTATTTTCAAATCTTTCTTAATTAGTTACTTGTTTTCTCTTTCTTTTTTTTTTCAAGACTTCCTAAGTAATTTATCTCTCTTCTATTTTCGAAAACTTCCCTCTCTTTCTCTTTCTTCTTTTTTGGAAATCACACTTAAGTTTTCAAATCTTTTTAAATTCAATTAATAAATAAAATAAAAAACCAAAAAATATTTTAATTCTAGCTTTTCTTTTTTTTTCTTAATTTTCGAATTTATATCCCTCTCTTTTTGAATTCTTTTTCTCTTTTCTTCTATTTTCATTCTTATTTTCTTTTCTTCCTCACATCTCACTGGAAGTCCTCTATATTCAAGCATAGAAGCTTCCTTTCTTCCTTTCTTTGCTTTTTTTTTTTCTTGTTTATGATCAGGAACAGAGATAAAGAACCTCTCTTTAATCCTGATCCTGAATCTCAGACGACTCTAAGGAGGCGTAGCTAAAGCATAACACTATGGAAAAAATCTCACAGAGATTTTTGAACAAGTAGCTGAAAATATGGCAGTCGAGCCTAATAATGAAGGAGATGCAAGAAAGGTTCCTGGTGACTACACTATACTAACTTCCAACTACTATGGAAGGAGTATTGGTGCACAAAATTGTGATCTCAATGGCGCCAACAACTTGGTACACACAATTGTAATACCACTCTTTTTCACAACTTCGCACAACTAACCAGCAAGTGCACTGGGTCGTCTAAGTAATAAACCTTACGTGAGTAAGGGTCGATCCCACGGAGATTGTCGGCTTGAAACAAGCTATGGTCACCTTGTAAATCTCAGTCAGGCGAATTCAAATGGTTATAGAGTTTTAATAATTAAAAGATAAATAGAACGTAAAATAAAGATAAAGATACTTATGTAAATCATTGGTGGAAATTTCAGATAAGTGTATGGAGATGCTTTATCCCTCTTGAATCTCTGCTTTCCTATTGCCTTCATCCAATCCTTCATACTCCTTTCTATGGCAAGCTGTATGTAGGGCGTCACTGTTGTCAATGGCTACTTCCCATCCTCTCAGTGAAAAAGGTCCTCTACGGTTTCCCGCATGGCTAATCAGCTGTTGGTTCTCGATCATGTAGGAATAGGATTTACTATCCTTTTACGTCTGTCACCACGCCCTACAGTCGTGAGTTTGAAGCTCGTCATAGTCATCGCATCCCAGATCCTACTCGGAATACCACAGACAAGGTTTAGACTTTCTGGATCTTAAGAATGCCGCCAATGGATTCTAGCTTATACCACGAAGACTTTGATCTCATGGAATGGAAGGCTCTGTTGTCAGGAGAGGCAACCATGTGTCGTGGACCAGGAATCCAAGAGATACACACTCTAGCTTTCGCAGGTAGAACAGAAGTGTTTGTCAGGCATGTGTTCATAAGTGAGAATGGTGATGAGTATCACGGATCATCACATTCATCAGGTTGAAGTGCGAATGAATATCTTATAATAAGAATAAGCGTGAATTGAATAGAAACCAGTAGTAATTGCATTAATACTCGAGGAACAGCAGAGCTCTACACCCTTAATCTATGGTGTGTAGAAACTCCACCGTTGAAAATACATAAGTGATGATGGTCCAGACATGGCTGTGAGGCCAGCCCCCAAAACATGATCAAAAGATCAAAAGATAATTCAAAGATGTAGGTCTAAGGACTAGACGTCCAAAGATGTTTAATACAATAGTAAAAAGTTCTATTTATACTAAACTAGTTATTAGGGTTACAGAAATGAGTAAATGATGCAGAAATCTACTTCTGGGCCCACTTGGTGTGTGCTTGGGCTGAGCATTGAAGCTTTCACGTGTAGAGGTCTTCCTTACAGTTGAACGCCAGTTTGTAACTTGTTTCTGGCGTTTAACTTTTCATTGCAACTTGTTTCTGGCGTTTAACGCTAGAATATGGCAGAAAGCTGGCGTTCAACGCTAGTTTGCGTCATCTAAATTCGGGCACAGTATGAACTATTATATATTGCTGGAAAGCCCTGAATGTCTACTTTCCAACGCAGTTGAGAGCGCGTTATTTGGACTTCTGTAGCTCCAAAAACTACATTTCGAGTGCAGGGAGGTCAGAATCCAACAGCATCAGCAGTTCTTTGTCAGCCTCTGAATCAGATTTTTGATCAGGTCCCTCAATTTCGGCCAGAAAATACCTGAAATCACAGAAAAATATGCAAACTCATAGTAAAGTCCACAAATGTGAATTTTGCTTAAAAACTAATAAAAATATGCTAAAAACTAATTAAAACATACTAAAAACAATATAAAAATAATGCTAAAAAGCGTATAAATTATCCGCTCATCACAACACCAAACTTAAATTTTTGCTTGTCCCCAAGCAACTGAAAACAAAATAGGATAAAAAGAAGAGAATATACAATGAATCTCATAATATCAATGAAACTTAGTCCCAATTAGATGAGCAGAGCTAGTAGCTTTTTGCTTCTGAACAGTTTTGACATCTCACTTTATCCTTTAAAATTCAAAATGATTGGCATCTATAGGAACTCATAATTTCAGATAGTGTTATTGATTCTCCTAGTTCAGTATGTTGATTCTTAAACACAGCTACTTTATGAGTCTTGGCGTGGCCCTAAGCACTTTGTTTTCCAGTATTACCACCGGATACATAAATGCCACAGACACAGAACTGGGTGAACCTTTTTAGATTGTGACTCAGCTTTGCTAAAGTCCCCAGTTAGAGGTGTCCAGAGTTCTTAAGCACACTCTTTTGCTTTGGATCACGCCTTTAACCACTCAGTCTCAAGCTTTTCACTTAGACCTTCATGACACAAGCACATGGTTAGGGACAGCTTGATTTAGCCGCTAAGGCCTGGATTTTATTTCATTGGGCCCTCCTATCCATTAATGCTCAAAGCCTTGGATCCTTTTTACCCTTGTCTTTTGGTTTTAAGGGCTATTGGCTTTTTCTGCTTGCTTTTTCTTTTTCTTTCTTTTTCTTTTAATTTTTGCCACTTTTTTTTCTTTTTTTGCAAGCTTTCTTATTCACTGCTTTTTCTTGCTTCAAGAATCAATTTCAAGATTTTTCAAATTATCAATAACATTTCTCTTTGTTCATCATTCTTTCAACAGCCAACAATTTTAACATTCATAAACAACAATATAAAAAATATGCACTGTTCAAGCATTCATTCAGGAAATAAAAAGTATTGCCACCACATCAAAATAATTAAACTAATTTCAAGATAAAATTTGAAATCCAAGTACTTCTTGTTCTTTTGTAAAAAAGCATAGTTTTCATTTAAGAGAGGTGAAGGATTCATGGAATTATTCATAGCTTTAAGACATAGACACTAGACACTAATGATCATGTAGTGAAGACACAAAACATAGCCAAACATAAAGGTCAAAACCAAAAATAGAAAAATAAATAGACAAGGAGATTAAGGAATGAGTCCACCTTAGTGAGGGTGGCGTCTTCCTCTTGAAGAACCAATGGTGCTCTTGAGCTCCTGTATGTCTCTTCCTTGCCTTTGTTGCTCCATCCCTAGTGATTTTGGTGCTCCTATCCTTAGTTGCTCCCAATAGTTGTGTGGAGGAAAATGTATCCCTTGAGGCATCTCAGGGATTTCTGGATGAGGGAATTCCCCATGCTCTTGTTGAGATCCATGAGTGGGCTCTCTTGTTTGCTATATCCTTTTCTTAGTGATGGGCTTGTCCTCTTCAATGAGGATGTCTTCCTCTATGACAATTCCAGCTGAATTGCATAGGGATCACCTTTTTCTTGGCCACAACTTCATAGAAGTGGTCTTGATGGACCTTTGAGATGAATCTTTTCATCTCCCATGACTCGGAGGTAGAAGCTTTTACCTTCTCTTTCCTCTTTCTAGAGGTTTCTCCGGCCTTAGGTGCCATAAATGGTTATGGAAAAACAAAAAGTAATACTTTTACCACACCAAACTTAAAAGGTTTGCTCGTCCTCGAGCAAAAGAAGAAAGAAAGAATGGGAAGAACAAGAAAATGGAAGAGATGGAGGGAGATAGAGAGAGAGGTGAGGTAGGTGGAGATCCTATGGGGTCCATAGATCCTGAGGGGTCAAAGATTTCTCATCCCTGTTCCAATTAGGCGTGTAAACGCCCTTAGTGTGCAATCCTGGTGTTTAACGCCAGACTGCTGCTTGTTTCTAGCGTTAAACGCCAGCTTTTATTTCTTTCCTGGCGTTAAACGCCAAGTTGCAACCTGTTTCTGGCATTTAACGCCAGATTGTTGCTTCTTTCTGGCATTTAACCCCAGTCTGGTGCTTATTTCTGGCGTTTAACGCCCAGAATAGTGCCAGACTGGGCGTTAAACGCCCATTTTGCTACCCTTACTGGCGTTTAAACGCCAGTAAGTTCCTCCTCCAAGGTGTGCTATTTTTAATGCTATTTTTTATTTTTCTTGAATTTTTGTAATTGTTTTTGTGACTCCACATGTTCATCAACCCAAAAAAATTGGGTTGCCTCCCAATAAGCGCTTCTTTAATGTTAATAGCTTGACAGTGAGCTCTCATGGAGCCTCACAGATGTTCAGAACATTGTTGGGACCTCCCAACACCAAACTTAGAGTTTGAATGTGGGGGTTTAATACCAAACTTAGAGTTTGGTTGTGGCCTCCCAACACCAAACTTAGAGTTTAACTGTGGAGGCTTTGGTTGACTCTATAGTGAGAGAAGCTTTTCTTGCTTCCTCTCTATGGTTACAGAGGGAGATCCTTGAGTTTTAAACATAAGGTAGTCTTCATTCAGTTGAAGGACCAACTCTCCTCTATCCACATCAATCACAGCTTTTGCTGTGGCTAGGAAGGGTCTTCCAAGGATGATAGATTCATCCTCATCCTTCCTAATGTCTAGGATTATGAAATCAGCAGGGATGTAAAGGCCTTTAACCTTTACTAGCACGTCCTCTACCTGTCCATAAGCCTTTTTCATGGATTTGTCTGCCATCTCTAATGAGAATGTGGCGGCCTGTACCTCAAAGATTCCTAGTTTTTCGATTACAGAGAGTGGCATTAAGTTTATGCCTGACCCCAGGTCACACAGAGCCTTCTCAAAGGTCATGGTGCCTATGGTACAGGGAATTAGGAATTTACCAGGATCCTGTTTCTTTTGAGGTAAAGTGTGCTGAACCCATGTATTTAGTTCATTAATGAGCAATGGAGTCTCATCATCCCAATTTTCATTACCAAATAGCTTGGCATTCAGCTTCATGATTGCTCCTAAATACTGGGTAACTTGTCCTTCAATAATGTCTTCATCTTCTTCAGAAGATGAATAGTTATAAGAGCTCATGAATGGTAAAAGAAGGTTCAATAGAATCTCTATGGTCTCTAGGTGAGCCTCAAATTCCTTAGGTTCCTCAATTGGGAATTCCTTTTTGTCCAGAGGACGTCCCAAGAGGTTTTTCTCACTGGGATTCACGTCCTCCTCCTCTTCTGTACATTCGGCCATACCAAGTAAGATTATTGCCTTGCACTCTCTTTTTGGGTTCTCTTCTATATTATTTGGGAGAGTACTAAGAGGAGTTTCAGTGACTCTTTTACTCAGCTGGCTCACTTGTGCCTCCAAATTTCTAATAGAGGACCTTGTTTCATTCATAAAACTTAAAGTGGCCTTAGATGAATCAGAGACCATGTTTGCTAAGCTAGAGGGGCTCTGCTCAGAATTCTCTGTCTATTGCTGAGAAGATGATGGAAAAGGCTTGCTATTGCTAAACCTATTTCTTCCACCATTATTAAAGCCTTGTTGAGGCTTTTATTGATCCTTCCATGAGAAATTTGGATGATTTCTCCATGAGGGATTATAGGTGTTTCCATAGGCTTCACTTATCAAGGTGATAGCCTTACATTCCTCTCTTGGATTTGGAATTGTGTTACCAGGAAGGCTATTAGTGGTCCTCTGATCAATTTCGTTAACTCTGGTGGTTATTTGATCCATTTGAATCTCTAGGTTCTTGATGGATGCGCTGGTTTCCTGTCTAAAACATGTCAATATTGCTTCCAAATCATTGTTCTGTTGGAAACCGCCCTGAGAATTATTGTTGAAGTTTTGAGGTCATTGAGGTTGATCCCTCCATCCAAAATTTTGGTGATTTCTCCATCCCTGGTTGTATGTCTTAGAATATGGGTCATTGTTGGGATTCCTAGGACCACTCCCCATGTAATTCACCTGTTCAAAAGAAGGTTGAGCATAATCATAATTATCATTTTGCACAAAATTACCTGCAATGTCATAGGAGACTTCCTGTGGTGGATTTTGGGTGTTGATAGTTGAGACTTGCATGCCACCCATGTGTTGAGTAAGTAGATTTATTTGCTGAGACATAAGCTTGTTCTGAGCAAGAATAGCATTTAGAGCGTCTACTTCTATGACACCCTTCTTCTGAGGAGTTTCAGAATTCACAGGATTCCTGTTAGAGGAGTATAAATATTGGTTGCTTGCAACCAATTCAATCAGCTCAATAGTCTCCTCCGGTGTCTTCTTCTTGTGCAATGAACTTCCTGCAGAATTGTCTAAGCACATCTTGGACATTTCACCCAAGCCTTTATAAAAGATATCAAGTTGAGTCCATTTGGAGAACATGTCTGGAGGGCATTGCCTAATCAGTAGCTTGTATCTCTCCCAAGCTTCATACAAAGTCTCACCATCCTTCTGTCTGAAGGTCTGAACCTCCATCCTAAGCTTGGTCAGCTTCTTTGGTGGGAAAAATTTTGTGAGAAACTCAGTAACCACCTTGTTCTAAGTATCCAAACTCTCCTTGGATTGGGAATCTAGCCATAGCTTTGCTCCATCCTTCAGAGCAAACGGGAAGAGCATGAGTTTGTACACATTTGGGTTTATTCTATTTGTCTTCACAGTATCACAAATTTGCAGAAAACTAGAAATAAATTGATTTGGGTCTTCATAGGGAAGACCGTGATACTGGCAATTTTGTTGCACCAGAGTTACCAGTTGAGGCTTCAACTCAAAGTTGTTCGCAGCAATAGGAGGCACCACAATGCTCTTTCCATACAGATCTGCAGTAGGAGCAGAGAAAGAGCTAAGTACTCTCCTTTGTTCATTCCCATTCGGGTTTGCCGCATTGGTATTATTAGTATTAATTGGATCCATAGTGGATTCTGCAGCCTTGTAAAGTTTTGCATGTTGTAAACGCCGCTTGAAAGTCCTTTCAGGTTCAGGATCAAAGTCTAAGAGATGTTCTTTGTCTCTGTTTCTGCGCATAAACAAACAGCAAACAAGAAAGAATGGGAATCTCTACGTCAGAGTGTAGAGAATTCCTAGTGAGGTAACCTGTGTAAAAATACTAAATAAAATAAATAAATAAATAGAAAAAAATAATAAATAGTCAACACCAAACTTAATTTCAGGAATTAAGAAAAATATTGGTGCTATTTATTTATTAAATTTTTTTTAAAATAGATTTTAATAAAATTAAAAATAAAACGCCTAATTTAAGCAATCAAACAACTGATAGTTGTTAATCACAGTCAATCCCCAGCAACGGTGCCAAAAACTTGGTGCGGTATTTTACAACCCACAAACTAACCGGCGAGTGCACCGGGTCGTACCAAGTAATACCTTATGTGAGTAAGGGTCGATCCCACGAGGATTGATGGATTAAGCAACAATAGCATTTGATAAGATTAGTAAGACAAGCAGAAAAGAGTGTTTTGGTATTCAAAGAGCATTAAACAGCAAATTTGGAATATTAAAGACAGGTAGATAAATAAGTTGGGAATATATTATTGAGAAAACAGTTAAGGTTTCAGAGTTATCTATTTTCCGGATTAACTTTTATTACTAATTAATTTAATCATGCAAGATTTAATTTCATGGCAAACTATATGTGACTAGACCCTGATTCCTTAGACCTTCCTAGTCTCCTCTAAAATTCATCAACTGCCAATTCCTTGGTCAATTAAATCCAATTAGAGGGTGATGATCAATTTCTAGTTTATATGCCAAAAGAATCCTAATTATCCAAAAATAAAGGGATTATATGTCACGTATCCCGTTAAATACAAACAATTAGAAATTCAGTATAATATGTTTTCAAGCTGTTATTCAAGTAAAGAGCTTTTTCAAGTTTTCCAAGAACTCAATTAGAACATGGGTCATACTTTTGTTCCACCCATATTCATAAAATAAAGAACGAAAATAATTATTGAAATATAAATCAAGACATGAATTAAATTAAAAAGATCAAACGAATCAATCCATACAAATAGACAGAGCTCCTAACCTTAACAATGAAGGATTAGTTGCTCATGGTTCAGAGAAAATAATAAGGATTCTGGTAAAAATTGTGTACTCTGTCTAAATGTACAGAGTTCCTATTTATAACTAATCCTAATAAATTTAAAATCTAATTATCTAAAAAAATATCTTTTCCTAAAATTCAGATTTGAATTTAAATTCGAATTAATTAACCATTCTTCCGCTGATGGGTGGGGACCACTGGATTTGTCCATTCTGCAGCTTCTAATCTGTGTTTTCTGGGCTGAAAACTGGTTCAAAACGCGATCCAAAATCCACATCATCGATTTCTGTAAATTCTGCAGATCGCGCACGTCACACGGACGCATCGGTCACGCGGACCCGTCACTGAGCAAATCTTCAATTCACGCGTGCGCGTCAGTCACGCGCACGCGTCGCCATGGATACTTCCAGATCATGCACACGCGTCAGGCACGGGTGCGCGTCGCTCCTCGCAGCCATCTCCTTTGATTCTTGTGCTGCAGAAACTCCGTTAAATTCTGCCAAATGCTACCTGAAATAGATAAAATTGCCCAAGACTCAAAATAGCATCCATAGTGGCTAAAATATAATTAATTCTTAATTAAACTCAACAATTTTAGTGCAAATTCACTAGGAAAAGATAGACAAGATGCTCACGCATCACAACACCAAACTTAAACTGTTGCTTGTCCTTAAGCAACCAAAACTAATATAAGCTTATGATGTAAATTTGTATGAGAATGAGAGTTTGATTAAACTCGTGTCTCTTCTTATAGTGGGGTTTACAACTGCAATCCTGAATAGGTTTGGCATCTCACTCTCCATTGAATCAGAAGAATGTTAATGTCATTCGGAATTAGAATCCGAATAATATTATGAATTCTCTGATTTTTCATATTTCAGTTTAATCCTTGAACACAGCAAAATTCACTTTAATTTATTTTTCTTTGGTGCTTTGCACCTTGAGCCTAGCCGTGACTTTAAATGTTTTGTCTCAAACTTTTCTTGACACAGAAACACCACAAGCACTTAACTGGGGAACTCCCTTTGAGTTCTGATTTTTCTTTCAGTTACTCCTAGACAGTGGTGCTCAAAGCCTTTGGCATACTCTGTTAAATGCACTTGGCCTCGATTCTAAGTGTTCTGTCTCAAGGATTACCTGACATAATCTCACCACAAGCATATGATTAGGGAAACAACTCTTTGAGCTTTTAATCATGTCTGACCTCCCTAGTCATTAATGCTCAAAGCCTTGGACCTTGCTTTTATTATTATTTATTTTTTTTCCTTTTTGCTGTTTTTTTTGCTTCAAGGATTAAATTTTTCTAAATTTCAGAAAACTCATAATAATTCTCTAAATTTCTATTCCTTATACATTAACATCCCTTGATTTAAATTTAAATATGCACTGTTCATATCATGCATTCAGAATTACCATTAATACCACCACATTTAAGTAAATAAGACTATTAAAATTAACTTAATTTCTCATGCAATACATCACTTCTTTTTCTTTTCTTTTTAGATTCAAGTTCAGTGAGTAGTACATGAAATATCCTTTCAGCATTAAAGCAATTAAAAGAAAACTAAACTAGTCTTAGGATTCTAACTAATAAAGGATCATGTAACAGATAAAGAAAAATAGCAGAAAACCGGAACATAACATAGAAAAAGAGGGGAGGAATAAAAATATGAAAGGAACTCAACCACCTTAGTTATCCTAACGGTCGCTTTATTTTTCAAGTTGTGCTCCTAAATGAAGATGATTCGCCTCTCTTTTGTGCCAGAAAACCCATAAGCACAGCGTCAAACTAACCGGCAAGTGCACCGGGTCGTACCAAGTAATACCTTATATGAGTAAGGGTCGATCCCATGAGGATTGATGGATCAAGAACCAATGATTGAGTAATTGGCTTAGTCAAGCAAGCAGGAAATAGTATTTAGATGTTCAATCATACAGAAACTAAAATAATAAAATAAATAGCTTTGGATTAAAATATTAATAGGGCAGTTAAGGCTTCAGAGTTATCTATTTTCCGGATTAACTTTTATTACTAATTAATTTAATCATGCAAGATTTAATTTCATGGCAAACTATATGTGACTAGACCCTAATAGACCTTCCTAGTCCCTCTAAATTCATCAACTGCCAATTCCTTGGTCAATTAAATCCAATTAGAGGGGTGATGATCAATTTAGTAGTTTATGCCAAAAGAATCCTAATTATCCAAAAATAAAGGGATTATATGTCACGTATCCCGTTAAATACAAACAATTAGAAATGCAGTATAATATGTTTTCAAGCTGTTGTTCAAGTAAAGAGCTTTTCTAAGTTTTACAAGAACTCAATTAGAACGTGTGTCATACTTCCGTTCCACCCATATTCATAAAATAAAGAACGGAAACAATTATGAATATAATCAAGACATGATTAAATTAAAAAGATCAAACGAATCAATCCATACAAATAGAGAGCTCCTAACCTTAACAATGAAGGATTAGTTGCTCATGGTTCAGAAATCAGATTTGAATTTAAATTCGAATTACTTAACCAGTCTTCCGCTGATGGGTGGGGACCACTTGATTTATCCATTCTGCAACTTCTAATCTGTGTTTTCTAGGTTGGAAACTGGTTCAAAATGCGGCCCAAAATCCACGTCAGCGATTTCTGTAAATTTTGTAGATCGCACACGTCACACGGACGCATTGGTCACGCAGACACGTTGCTGAGCAAATCTTCAATTAACGTGCACGCGTCGCCATGGATACTTCCTGATCATGCGCACGCGTCAGGCACGCGTGCGCGTCGCTCCTCGCAGCTATCTCCTTTGATTCTTGTGCTACAGAAACTCCGTCAAATTCCGCTGAATGCTACCTAAAATAGATAAAATTTCCCAAGATTCAGAATAGCATCCATAGTGGCTAAAATATAATTAATTCTTAATTAAACTCAATAATTTAAGTGCAAATTCACTAGGAAAAGATAGACAAGATGCTCACGCATCAGAAGTCCATAAAACTTGCAATTATGTTGCATCAGAGAAACTAATTGAGACTTTAGCTCAAAATTGTTTGCTCCAATGGAAGGGATTGAGATGCTTCTTCCATGGAAGTTGGAATTTGGTACAGTAAAGTCACCAAGCATCTTCCTTGCATTGTTGTTGGGTTTGGCTGCCATATCCTTTTCCTGTTCGAAAATTTCAGTTAGGTCCTCTTCAGAGTACTGTGCTTTAGCTGGTCTTAGCTTCCTCTTCAAGGTCCTTTCAGGTTCAGGGTCAGCTTCAACAAGAATTCCTTTTTCCTTGTTCCTGCTCATATGAAAGAGAAGAAAACAAAGAAAGTATGGAATCCTCTATGTCACAGTATAGAGATTCCTTTATGTGAGTAGAAGAGAAAAAGAATGAGAATGAGGAAAGAAAGAGAAAAATTCGAACACAGAGGAGAAGAGAGGGTTCGAATTTTAGGATGAAGAGAAGTGTTAGTAAATGAATAAATAAATAGAAAAAGATGAGAGGGAGAGGGAATTCGAATATTAACTAAAAGAGAAGAAAAATATTTTTTTTTTATTTTAATTATTAGTTAAAATTCGAAAATTAAGAGAAGAAATAAAATTAAAATTAAAATTTGAAATAATTAGTTAATTAAAAAGAATTTTGAAAAAGAGGAAGGTGATTTTCGAAAATTAGAGAGAGAAAAAGATAAGAAATTAGAAAAGATTTTGAAATTGATTTTGAAAAAGATATGATTTAAAAAAAGATATTTTGAAAAGATATAATTGAAAAAGATATTTTGAAAAAGATTTGAAAAGGAGATTAAAAAGATTTGATTTTTAAAATTAAAATTGATTACTTGACTAACAAGAAACTAAAAGATATGATTCTAGAATTTAAAGATTGAACCTTTCTTAACAAGAAAGTAACAAACTTCAAATTTTTGAATCAATCACATTAATTGTTAGTAAAGTTTTCGAAAATTATGAAATAAAATTAAGAAAAAGATTTTGAAATCACTTTTTAAAATTTTGAAAAATAATAAAAAATGAAAAAGATTTGATTTTTGAAAAAGATTTGAAAAAATAAGATTTTTAAAATTGAAATCTTGACTTGACTAACAAGAAACAACTTATTTTAAAAAAATTTTGACTAAGTCAACCCAAAGATTTCGAAAATTATGAGTAAAATAAGGAAAAGATATTTTTTTATATTTTGAATTTTTAATGATGAGAGAGAAAAACACATATATGACCCAAAACATGAATATTTTGGATCAAAACCAATGATGCATGCAAGAACACTATGAATATCAAGATGAACACCAAGAACACTTTGAAGATCAAGATGAACATCAAGACTCATTTTTGAAAATTTTTCAAGAAAAGAAAACATGCAAGACACCAAACTTAGAAATTTTTCATGTTTAGACACTAACAAAACAAGAATGCATATGAAAAACAAGATAAGACACAAAACAAGAAAATATAAAGATCAAACAAGAAGACTTGTCAAGAACAACTTGAAGATCATGAAGAATGCAATGCATGAATTTTTCGAAAAAAAATGCACAAATTTTAAAAACATGCAATTGACACCAAACTTAAAAATTGACACTAGACTCAAACAAGAAACACAAAATTTTTTGGTTTTTATGATTTCATTAAATTTTTTTGGATTTTTCGAAAATTAATTTTAGAAAACGAAAAAGAAGAAAAATTTTTGAAAACTTTTTTAAAATAAAATAAAGGTTGAAACCAAAAGAAAATTACCTAATCTGAGCAACAAGATGAACCGTCAGTTGTCCAAACTCAAACAATCCCCGGCAACGGCGCCAAAAACTTGGTGCATGAAATTATGATTTCAATGGCACCAACAACTTGGTACGCACAATTGTAATATCACTCTTTTTCACAACTTCGCACAACTAACCAGCAAGTGTAATGGGTCGTCCAAGTAATAAACCTTACGTGAGTAAAGGTCGATCCCACGGAGATTGTCGGCTTGAAACAAGCTATGGTCACCTTGTAAATCTCAGTCAGGCGGATTCAAATGGTTATAGAGTTTTAATAATTAAAAGATAAATAGAACGTAAAATAAAGATAGAGATACTTATGTAAATCATTGGTGGGAATTTCAGATAAGTGTATGGAGATGCTTTATCCCTCTTGAATCTCTGCTTTCCTACTGCCTTCATCCAATCCTTCATACTCCTTTTTATAGCAAGCTGTATGAAGGGCGTCACCGTTGTCAATGGCTACTTCCCATCCTCTCAGTGAAAAAGTCCTCTACGGTTTTCCACATGGCTAATCAGCTGTTGGTTCTTGATCATGTAGGAATAGGATTTACTATCCTTTTGCGTCTATCACCACGCCCTACAGTCACGAGTTTAAAGCTCGTCACAGTCATCCCATCCCAGATCCTACTCGGAATACCACAAACAAGGTTTAGACTTTCTGGATCTCAAGAATGCCGCCAATGGATTCTAGCTTATACCACGAAGACTCTGATCTCACGGAATGGAAGGCACTGTTGTCAGGAGAGGCAACCATGCGTCGTGGACGAGGAATCCAAGAGATATACACTCTAGCTTTCACAGGTAGAACAAAAGTGTTTGTCAGGCACGTGTTCATAAGTGAGAATGGTGATGAGTGTCACGGATCATCACATTCATCAGGTTGAAGTGCAAATGAATATCTTAGAATAAGCATGAATTGAATAGAAACCAGTAGTAATTGCATTAATACTCGAGAAACAGCAGAGTTTTACACCCTTAATCTATGGTGTATAGAAACTCCACTGTTAAAAATACATAAGTGATGAAGGTCCAGACATGGCCGTGAGGCCAGCCTCCAAAACGTGATCAAAGGATCAAAAGATAATCCAAAGATGTAGGTCTAAGGACTAGACATCCAAAGATGTCTAATACAATAGTAAAAAGTTCTATTTATACTAAACTAGTTACTAGGGTTACAGAAATGAGCAAATGATGTAGAAATCCACTTCCGGGCCCACTTGGTGTGTGCTTGGGCTGAGCATTGAAGCTTTCATGTGTAAAGGTCTTTCTTGGAGTTGAACACCAGTTTGTAACTTGTTTCTGGCGTTTAACTCTGCTTTGCAACTTGTTTCTGACGTTTAACGCTAGAATATGGCAGAAAGCTGGCGTTAAACGCCAGTTTACGTCGTCTAAACTCGGGCAAAGTATGGACTATTATATATTGCTGGACAAAATTGTTTCAAGCACCGACAGAACCAGAGGTGCCCCTTGTTTCAAAGAGGGGGCGGGTTATTCACATTTCATCCTGGATGTCTACTTTCCAACGCAGTTGAGAGCGCACCATTTGGACTCCTGTAGCTCCAAAAATTCCATTTCGAGTGCAGGGAGGTCAGAATCCAACAGCATCAGCAGTCTTTTGTCAGTCTCTGAATCAGATTTTTGCTCAGGTCCCTCAATTTCAACCAGAAAATACCTGAAATCACAGAAAAACACACAAACTCATAGTAAAGTCCAGAAATGTGAATTTTGCTTAAAAACTAATAAAAATATGCTAAAAACTAATTAAAACATACTAAAAACTATATAAAAATAATGCCAAAAAGCGTATAAATTATCCGCTCATCAAGTATCTCCATAACTGCAATTAGAGCAACCAACTTTGAGCTTAAGTCTCAATTAGTCTCTCTAATGCAATATAATTGCAAATTCCATGGACTTTCACTGGAAGATCCACATCAGTTTCTAGTTGAATTTTTGCAAATCTTTGATACTGTTAAGACCTATGCAGTGGATCCTGAGGTCTACAGACTTATGCTCTTTCCCTTTGCGGTTAGAGACAGAGCTAGGATATGGTTGGACTCTCAACCTACGGAAAGCCTAGACTCTTGGAAAAAATTGGTCAATGCTTTCTTGACCAAGTTCTTTCCTCTTTAGAAGATGAGCAAGCTGAGGGTGGAAGTTCAAACCTTCAAGCAAAAAGAGGGTGAATCCTTCTATAAAGTTTTGGAAAGATACAAGCAACTGATCAGGAGATGTCAATCTGACATGCTCTCAGAATGCTCTATCTTAGGTATATTCTTTGATGGTCTCTCTGAGATGTCCAAATATCAGTGGACAGTTTAGCTGAAGGATCACTCCACTTGAAGAAAATGCCTGCAAAAGCAAGAAAACTCATTGAGATGGTTGCAAACAACTAATTCATGTACACTTCTGAGAGAAATCCTGTGAACATTGGGGCAGCTTAAAAGAAAGGAGTTCTTGAAGTAGACACTATGAATACCATATTGGCTCAGAACAAGATCTTGACCCAACAAGTCAATATGATCTCTCAACATTTGACTAGAATGCAAGTTGCAATTGGCAGCACTCAAGAAGCTTCCTCTGAATGAGAAGCTTATGATCCTAAACAACCCATGATAAAGGAGGTGAATTACATGGGAGAACTCTATGAAAACACCTACAACCCTTCTGGAAGAACCATCCTAGTCTTTCATGGAAGGATCAACAGAAGCTTCAGCAAAGCTTAACAATAATCAAGGTGGAAGAAACCAGAATAGGTTCAACAAAAAACCACCATTCCCATCTTCTCAAGAACATATAGAGACTCCTAGGCAGAGCCTTTCTGACTTAGTCACTATAGTCTCCAATCTCTCTAAGACCACCCACAGTTTCATAACTGAAACGAGGTCCTCCATCAGAAATTTGGAGGTAAAAGTCAATCAGCTGAGCAAGAGGATCCCTGAGACTCCTCCCAATACTCTTCCTAGCAACACTGAAGCAAACCCAAGAGAAGAGTGCAAGGCCATCTCTGTAGAGACTGAGGTCGAATAGCAAGAGAGTGCACTGGAGTTGAACGCCAGTAAGGAAGTCCTTATTAGGCGTTCAACGCCAAAAGAAGCACCATTCCTGGCATTGAATGCCAGTGAGGTACCCCCACTTGGCGTTTAACGCCCACACCAACACCATCACTGGCGTTGAATGCCAGTAAGGAAGACATTACTGGGCGTTCAATGCCCACAAATGCACCAAAGCTGGCGTTGAACGCCAGTAAGGGTGTTCCTATTGAGTGCTCAATGCCCACTAAGAAAACCCCTATTCAAGAATTAAAAGAAGCCAAGCCTCATGTAGAGATCATAGATGTTCCACTTAATGCACTCTTACAATTCATGAGTCCTGTTGAACAATCATCCTCTGATGAGGATGAGGAAACTAGAGAACAACAAGTTGGTCGGTACCTAGGAGCTCTCATGAAGCTAAATGCCAAGCTATTTGGAATAGAGACATTGGAGGAAGAACCTCCATGCTTACCAAAGAACTCAATTCTATGGTTTAGCAGAGACTATCCCAGAAGCTTCCGGATCCCAGATGCTTCCTAATTCCTTGTACCATAGGCACCATGGTCTTTGAGAAGGCTCTGTGTGACCTAGGGTCAAGTATAAACCTCATGCCACTCTCTGTGATAGAGAAGTTGGAAATCTTTGAGGTACAAGCTGCAAATATCTCATTAGAGATGGCAGACAAGTCAATGAAAATAGCATATGGCTTAGTAGAGGATGTCTTGGTGAAGGTTGAAGACCTTTACATCCTAGTAAACTTCATAATCTTAGATACTGAGGAAGATGAAGATAAATCCATCATCTTTGGAGGACGTTTCCTAGCCACTGCCAATGCTATTATTGATGTAGCAAAGGGAGAATTGATTTTACAACTAGAGGAGGAGCACCTCTTGTTCAAGATCCCTCAACCCAACTCTCCCTCTGAAAAAAGAGGGATAATTGTGCAACACTTAGTGTTCCAACCATCACTCTCAGTGCAGAACTTTACTAATCCCCCAAACACCAATTATAAGTTTGGTGTTGGGCAGCCATCAACAAGCACTGAGAACAAATGTACTAAGAGGAAAGTACCTAAAGGCTGAAGGGACATAAAGATCCCCACTGAAGGCCACTCACCTGGTATGAGAGTTGTCTTTACCAAGAAACCATTCATTCCACATACAGTAAATCACATCTTGTCGCTAGAGCATGTGGAGTTCATCCATGAGAAGATAGGAAGAAAGTTTACTGTAAGGGGCAAAATTCTGAGCCCATATCAACCTCCGTAAGGAGCTAACCATCAAGCTAATGACATTAAAGAAGCGCTTGTTGGGAGGCAACCCAACCATATTTAGTTATTTCTATTTCTTTTAAAGTTTATTTTACATAATTATTTCCTTGAGTTTATTTTTCTTAGTTATTTCCTTTAGGTTCATGATCATGTGCATTAGTCAGAACAGAGATAGAAACGTTCAGAAGTAGAAACAGAATACCCTGGAGTACATGTCTTGTTGGCGTTGAATGCCAGACAAGAAGGCAAGAGTGGGCGTTCAACGCCCACAAAGGGTAACATTACTGGCATTGAACGCCAGCTAGGGAGCACAGGCTAGCCATTCCATGCCCAACAGAGATAGAAGACCTGGCATTGAACGCCAAAAAGAAGGTCCCTCCTAGGCGTTCAACTCCCTGAGTGGAGCAGCAAGTTGGCGTTGAACGCCAACTATGGAGCATGAGCTGGGCATTCATCGCCCATAAAGGGGGTAGGGAATTTGAATTCCCTAGCCTCTCAGGACTAGTGGGTCCCACAGCATCTTCACCTACCTCTCCTTCTTCTCTCTTCTTTTCACACTTCTTCACACACTCTTCCTTATAAATCCTCAACCAATCACATCCGTACCTCTTCTCAAACCATCATAACTACTACCAACCCCCACCCACTAAAATCCAAATTTTTCTACCCATATTTCTCCCTCATTCATTTAAAACCCTAACCATACTCTCCTTATAAATACCCCCATCATACCACTTATTTGACACACTACATATACATCTTTCGCCCTCACTAGGCTGATTGCTCTTCTCCCTCCATCTCCATCTATTTTCTTTTTCTTTTACTCCATTCTTCTCTTTTGTTCATTGTTTTTCCATCTATTATGGCACCCAAGGTCGGAAAACCCTCTAGAAAGAGGAAAGGAAAGGCCATAGCCACTACCTACAAATCTTGGGAGATGGAGAGATTCATCTCCAAAGCCTACCAAGACCACTTCTATGAAGTAGTGGCAAAGAAAAAGGTAATCCCTGAGGTCCCTTTTAAGCTTAAAAAGAATGAGTATCCGGAGATCTGACATGAAATCCAGAGAAGAGGTTGGAAGTCCTAACCAATGACATCTAAGACGACGATGGGATCTCAATGGTGCAAGAATTCTATGCTAATGCATGGGTCACAAAAAATCATGATACAAGTGTGAACCCACATCCTAAAAATTGTAGCACCATAGTTCGAGGGAGAATCTTGGACTTTAGTCCGGAAAGTGTGAGGTTGGCGTTCAACTTGCCTTTGATGCAAGGAGACCCATATCCTTACACTAGAAGAGTCAATTTTGATCAAAGGCTGGATCATGTGCTCTCAGACATATGTGTGGAAGGAGCACAGTGAAAAAGAGATTCCCAAGGCAAGCTTATCCAACTAAGAAGGCCTGGCCTCAAGCCCAAAGCTAGACGATGATTGGAATTTATCCAACGCTCTATCATCCCTACTAGCAACTGGTCCGAAGTGACCATAGACCGAGCCATCATGATCCATTGCATCATGCTCGAAACTGAGGTGGAAGTACATGAGGTAATACCTCAAGAGTTGTACAAAGTAGCGGACAAGCCCTCCACCCACGCAAGGTTAGCTTCCCTCATCTTATCTGTCACCTATAAAATTTAGTTGGGATTGTCATAGAAGATGACATTCCAATTGAGGAAGAAAACCCATCACTAAAAGAAGGATGGAGCATACTAGAGAGCCGGCACATGAACCACAACATGAGCATGTGGAGCCGCCTCAACATGAGATCCATGAGATGCCTCAAGGGATGTATTTTCCTAATCAAAGCTATTGGGATCAATGACATACTTCTATCGGAGAATTAAGCTCTAACATAAATCAGTAGAGGATGGAGCATCAAGAGCATTCCACCATTCTCAATGAAATCAGAGAAGATCAAAGAGTTATGAGGGAAGAACAACAGAGACAAGGGCGTGACATTAAAGACATCAAGCGCTCTATTGGATTCTCTAGAGGAAGTGGTAGCTGCCGTCACTAAGGTGGTTCCGTTCCATTACCCCTTGCTTTTATGTTATTTTTCTATTTTCCATCATGTTTTATTGTCTGTTCTCGTGCTCTTACTGCATGATCATTTATATCTACGTCTTTGACGTGGCGAAAATTGGCAGATTAAGAAATTAATGTAAGAGATACGTTGCAAGTACAGTTCTTAACCAACAAAAATCTGCTCATCAATTTAGAAGGGTTGTCACAAAATTAGAATGAAAATACTGGGAGTATGAGTCCCAGGTCGTCTCCCAACGAGTTGCAGAAAGATGTGCTATTTTATTAATCAGAGGTTTTCCAAAATGTTTTTGAGTTTGATAAACAGGAAATTAAATTAGAGAATTTATGTAATTCAAATAAAAACTTTGATCGGGAGAAGATTAATCGAAAGTTCTATCTTTGTTGGATTTCTCTCAAGATTAATTGATAATTGAAGGTTATTTCTACTTAGTTATCCTTTACTGAGTAAAGGAAAGTCAAGTAAGTAGCGTTAGTGACTAGAGAGCCAGCCAACAATAAACCCAATTACAATTTAACTCTTGAGTATTCCAACTCAAGGTTCTCCTTTTAATCAACTCCCAATCAAGTTAAAGAACTACTCCATTATCATGAATGTAAACTTCACAAAATTAAAAAGGGAAATAAAGAAAGACATGATAAACAATAATCAAAAAGATCAATTAAAATTAAAAATGGTTCTTGTATTAATAAATTATAAAAACAATCCAATTGTAACTCTGGAAAAATTAAGGATATGAAAGAGTAAGTGAAAAGTAAGAAAACAAACTAGAATGATGAAGTCTTGGCGGAGGTAATAATTCTTCTTAATATCCCAATCCAAAAAAAAAACAAAATTCTAAGAACTATGAATGTGTAGAGAGAAAACCTAGAGGAGGAGTAAAATCAGATCTAAAAACTAAGACTAAAATTATACGGAATGAGAATTGTCCTTAGTCTCTGTATGTTCCCTGGCTCTAATCTGCGTTTCTGGGCCAAAAACTGGGTTAAAACATGGCCCAGAATCCACGCCAGTGATTCCTGCAAATTCTGCAGATTGCGCACGTCACACGACCGCATCGTCCACGCATTCGTGCCATCCAGCGTTTTTCCTTGCCACGCGTGTGCTTCGTCCACGCGTTCGCGTCACCCGTGCAGATTCCAATCCACGCGCTCGCATCAGGCACGCGTTCGCGCTGCTGTGATTTTCTCCAATTCGTGCAGATGTGTGAGCCATGCGTCCGTGTCGCTTCTTGCTGGTCATCTCCTCAATTTCTTGTGTTCCTTCCATTTTTGCAAGCTTCCTCTCCATTCTCTAAGCCATTCCTGCCGTATGAAGCCTGAGACACTTAACACACAAATCACGGCATCGAATGGTATAAAGGAAAAATATACAATTAAAAGATCTTTAGGAAGCAAGTTTTCAATCATAGAACAATTTTGGGAAGGACTTGTAATATCATGCTAATTATATGAATAAGTGGGTGAAAGACTTGACAAAACCACTCAATTAAACACAATATAATTCATAAAATAATGGTTTATCAGTCTTAAAGTTATAAAATGATCCATATATCTCTCACCTTACTTAAGAGAAAATTTTATTTGAAAAAGAAAATTAAGATGCTTGAATTTCAAGTTTTATCTTAAGAATAGTCCAATTATCTTGATGTGGTGGTATTACTTTTGTTTTCTGAATGTATGCATGAAAAGTGCATATTTGAAATTGGAGTAAGAATGTTGGCTCTTGAACGAATAATGAAAAGGGAGAAGTATTATTGGTAATCTGAAAAATCCAAAAACATTTTATTCTTAAAGTAAGAAAAAGCAGCCAAAACAAAAAGAAAAAGCACGTTGCAAAAGAAAGAGAAATAAAATGCAGAAAAAGCTAATAAATAGCTCTTTAAACCAAATGGCAAGAGCATAGGTCCAAGGCTTTGAGCATCAATGGTTAGGAGGGCCTAAAAGAAACAGAATCTTGGCCTAAGCACTCTAAATAAAAAGTGACCCTAACTATATGCTTGTGGTGTGAAGGTGTCAAGTGAAAAACTTGAGACTGAGCAGTTAAAGTCGTGATCCAAAACAAAAAGAGTGTGCTTAAGAACTCTGGGCACCTCTATCTGGGGATTCTAACAAAGTTGAATCACAATCCTAAGGGGTTTACCCAGTTAAGTGTCTGTGGCATTTATGTATCCGGTGGTAGTATTGGAAAACAAAGTGCTTAGGGCCACGACCAAGACTCTAAAAGCTGTGTTAAAAAAAAGAACTAAACTAGGAGAGTCAATAATATCATCTGGGTTCTAAGTTCCTAAGGATGCCAACACTTCTGAGCTTCAAAAGATAGTGAGATGCCAAAACTATTCAGAAGCAAAAAGCTACTAAGTCCCGCTCATTTAATTGAAACTGAGCTTCATTGAAAACTCTGAGATTTATTGTATCTTACTCTTCTTTTTATCCTACTTTATTTTTAGTTGCTTGGGGACAAGCAACAGTTTAAGTTTGGTGTTGTGATGAGCGGATATTTTATATGCTTTTTGACATCATTTTCATATAGTTTTTAGCATGTTTTATTTAAGTTTTATTATGTTTTCATAGGTTTTAGTGTAAAATTCACATTTTTGGATTCTACTATGAGTTGTTGTGTTTTATGGTGATTTCAGGTATTTTCTGGCTGAAATCTGAGAGTTTTAACAAAGTCAGACTCAGAGGCAAGGAAAGCATGGCAGATGCTATTAGGATCTTACCTCCATACATTCAAGCAAATATTTCTAGAGCTATAGATATCCAAATAGAGCATCCTCAATGGCTATGGAACGCTAACATCCAGAGCTTTCCAGCAATATATAGTAGTCTATACTTGTCTTTGGAGACAAAGGCCTAAAACTAGCGTTCAACACTAGCCATCTACCCCCTTCCTGGCGTTGGACGCCCAAAAGGGAGCAGCTAGCGTCCAACGCCCAAAGGGGAGTCCAAAGTGGGCGTTCAATGCCCAACAACCTTACTAGCATGTGGAGACACCCTTAACTCAGCCTAAACACTCACCAAGTGGGCCCTGGAAGTGGATTTTCCCACTACAAGCCTAAGCCTGCCTATCATATTTTTGTAATTTTTAGTCATTAGATTAGTATATATAGAACAAGGATCACCCTTCTTCAGAACTTTATGCCATATTTTTGAATTGTATTGTTCTTATGTACAGTATGAATCTCTAAACCTCCTAGGTTAATGTGAAGAGCTCTGTTGAGTTTTATGGATTAATAAAGCACTACTGTTCTATTTCAATTCGTATTTGATTCTATTCTAAGATGTATCTTCGTTCTTCAACCTTATGAATGAGTTGAACCGTCACAAGTTATCTCTATTCTACATGTGTTCAGTGAGCGTCTTTCATCGGATATTACTGAACTAATAGCTTGATTATACATCTCTTAGACAGCTAATTCACGACTTCGTTGGGGACTTCTCGAGACATCAGTTCAGCCGAGGTCGTATGGGGAGATTCACTATAAGATTAATATTGATTTGAGGGAGTATTTTGGTGAAGGTTTTGAAAACCTCCACAAGACATTTTATTTATGGCAATTTAAAAAACTTCCACTCATAATTAATTAAAATTAAAAATTTTGGAACATAACATCATTTTCTCCTTTCTCCCAAAATTAGGGGCAACGAGTTAGCGAGAATGAAACCCTAAGGTTTCTACGCCATTTTCACTGGTGTTTTTGCTGCTGTTTCCACTGCCGGCGCCGTTACCAATGCTGTGTCCATTGGAGTAAAGAGCTTCTGGATCGAGCCACCTTTTCTATCAACGTGTTTTTAGATCTGTTCTCTCTATATGTCGTTGCTGCCACTGTTGCCATCCATCGCAGTTTCTGCTGCTGTTACTGCCACAGTTTTTGCCGTTGATGCCACCATAGTTGTCGTGGTACAACGCATTTGCAGATCTGTTCACTCCGAGCTTCTTCTCCAATGCCAGTTTCTCTCACTCCAATTTCTCCTTTGAACTGCCGCTGGTACTTCTTTTTCTACTTCTTCCTTATTAATTTGTTGATATATCTTCTTTGTTAACAATAAATTTCTTCTGTCACACCTCGTCAGTTCTGTTGCAACTTTCTTACTATATCCTCTCTTGTTCTGTATTTTTTTAATGTTTTTCATTTGCATTGACAAGGAGTCTTGGAAACGAGGCTGCAAAGACATGATAATTGATCATTTAAGCTATGTTTAATGCCAATAGTTAATGGATTTATTTGTGTTAGGAGTGATTATTAGTTACTTTATTAGGATTCTGATTGAGTCTTTTATAGATTAATGGTGATGTTGACATGTGTTATCTTTTAAATTATGAAAATTTAGTATTGTTACTGGTTGAGGCAATATTATTCTTTCCGGTGACTTTTAAATTAATGGTGAATTGACAAGGTGTTGAAAAATAAGAATTTATTAACACATTGAAACTGTAGTTGGAAATAAGCTAGTTCCTCATGGCTTATTTGTAGAACTTTAAAGGAAGAAGTGAATATTATTTGTAATTCAGTGACCCAAAAGTAACTACTATAGTCTGTACAGGAAAAGAAAAAAGAAAATAAGAATTATAACAACAACCATATGTTTTCTCCTCTCCTTTCAATTCTCTTATTCATGCTTTTCAGAGAATTAGTATACTCGAGAGTCCATGAAAGCCCTTCCCCGCCTGCTGACATGTCATGTATGATGCTTAAGTTTGCAATTTATGGTTCTCAATCCATATACATCAGTTTCCATGAGGACAACTGTTTGAGAAGCATACTTTATCATATACATTAATCATATACCTATGTCATCAATCCCTCCTCCTGTATTTTCTTTTTCAAGCTACTAGCAAAAAGTGTTCAAAGTTTGAAGAAGAATTTCTTGCAATGTTGGCTTTATTCTTGAGTGGCGCTGATCAAATTTGTCTCATGACAATATCGTGTCATACACACGAACACTGTCTTTAGCCTTCTTTGCCTGAAAATGTAACACCATTCCTTGTATCTTATTTCTTCTTCTTATTTTTCCTCTTTTTTTTCTTTTTTCTTTTTTACTACCCTTATGTTAGTATGGTACAAACTGTGTCTGAAAACATAGTTGTTACTTATATGCATGATAAGGGAAAAGATGTGTAGACATCATATGATTAAGATAATGGAAATATGGGAGCCTTCAGAATATTTGGATTGATGTGATTGCAGCAAATGTCAAGTCCCAAAATATCCTTATTACTTTAAATAAAGAATTGTACCTTGGAGCCACTAGAATTTGTGATATTATAAAATATAAAGAAAAATGTTATACTATTAAATTTTAGGGCCCTGCTACACATACAAGCAATTAAGGCTTACAAGCCTTACAAGTTGGCCCAGCCCAGAAATAATCCACGTGCACTCACTCCCTTAGAATGGAGCGTCAATCCCACACATCTCACAAACGGTTACACTTTGCAAATCGCGCTCATTATGGACCACTCTTCGTCTTCTCCTTCAAAGAAAACAAAAACCGTCAAGTTTTGAGGAACATTCCAAACTGAAGAGATGTTCGAACTCATCACGAAGATTAGAAGAAACCAACAACAAATGATAGAATTATCCACTAACAATCTCTATAAAAAAGGAAGAAATATTATTCAAGTTACGTTACTGTATTACTGATCTTGTAGATTTTCCACATTTCTGTTTCTGATTTCAAAATCGAAGAACTAGGTTTTACTGTTCTTCTATGTTCTTCTAGGTTTTACGGTTCCTCTTGTTCTAAATCTCATATTATTGTTTTTACTGTTCTTCTTATTTTAGGTTTTACTCTTCTTCTAAGTTCTTCTAGGATTTACTGTTCTTCTAAGTGGTTCTAGGTTTTACTGTTCTTCCTGTTCTAGTTCTTCTCCTAACTAATTTTGCTGTATATTGTTTAATTTGTTGGGTGTATATGACGTAATTTATATGGCTGTATATTGATGCCAAGGCATCTTAGGCTAGTTTCACTAGCATTTTTCTATTAGTTTTAGTTGTTTTATGCATTTTCTTGAGCTTAAAGTAACCAAGAATGGTTAAATGAATAACAAAGCAATGAACCATCCAAACAGTATGATTTTGATACAAATTCCATGAGTTTTTAGTTATATTACTTGAATGCTATGAATGGAAGATTTCTCATGAAATTTTGCAAGACTTTGATGCAGTTGTTTGGATGACTTCAGGGAAGAAGAGGCTAGGCAAGGAAGCAACAAAATCAATAAAGGAAGCTTGAATATCACATGTGGAGTTTAAGTTCCAGTTTAAGCTTAAACTGGAACTTAAACTGCCAAGCCATATAATGCTGGGAACTATCAGTGGCGTTTAAGCTCCAGTTTAAGCTTAAACTGGAGCTTAAACGCCAAAATCATGAAAGGTGAGGAAAAGCTGAAAGTGGCGTTTAACCTCCAGTTTAACCTTAAACTGGAAGTTAAACGCCAGAAATGAGAAATGCACCAGGGAGCCATTTCCACGTTTAAGCTCCAGTTTAACCTTAAACTGGAGCTTAAACGTGTTCGACCAAAAATTCTCCTCCAGGGTTGCTTTCTTCATTTCCACGTTTAAGCTTCAGTTTAACCTTAAACTGAAACTTAAACGTGTTCGACCAAAATTCTCCTCCAGGGTTGCTTTCTTCATTTCCACGTTTAAGCTTCAGTTTAACCTTAAACTGAAGCTTAAACGTGTTCGACCATTCCACACTCCAGGGTTGCTTTCTTCCATTTCCACGTTTAAGCTTCAGTTTAACCTTAAACTGAAGCTTAAACGTGTTCGACTACTTTACCCTCCATGGTTGCTTTCGTCCATTTCCACGTTTAAGCTTCAGTTTAACCTTAAACTGAAGCTTAAACGTGCTTGAATTATACCACCTCCAAGAGTGTCCAACGTTTAAGTTGCAGTTTAAGCTTAAACTGCAACTTAAACGCCACTATTTGAAAAGGTTTCTGGGCCAAAGATATTGCAGTTTAAGTTAGCATTTGAGCACAAACATTAACTTAAACGTACTCTGGTATGAAACCCAATTGAATATAATGGTTATAGGATTGGGCCTGAAGAATTGATGAGTCTGGAATTTCAATTTGTTGAGTCATGTGTCATTACTTGATTATCACTAAGTTGGCTCAATGAATGTTACAGAATTGGATCAGCAGCCTCATCAGGATTATGGATCATAAACCCAAAGCAAAAGGAAATCAGGGAAAGGCCTCAAAGCCCAAGAAACACAACAGAAGCTCAATTTAGAAAGTGTATAAATAGGATAGAATTTAAGTTAGTTGAGGAACTTTGGGGATCATTTTTGGAGTTTTCATACTTTTTGTAATTGAATTCAGAGCT